>NW_028167295.1:0-11662 GCF_963513975.1 Fringilla coelebs | reverse complement strand
AAAAATTCCCAAAAATATCCCCAAAAATCCCAAAAAAGTCCCAAAAAATCCCAAAAATCCCAAAAATCCCCAAATTCCCCCAAAATTCCCGAATTTCCAGGGGCACCCGGTGAACCCGCGGGATTACGTGGGCTGGACCCCCCTGCACGAGGCCGCCAACCACGGACACCTGGGTGAGAAATTCCCACAAATTTTGGGGATTTTGGGGCATTTTGGGAATTTTGGGGGATTTTTGGGAAGATTTGGAGAATTTTTGAGGAATTTTGGGGGATTTTGGGGGAGATTTGGGGGGATTTTGGGGGATTTTTGGGATTTTGGGAGGGATTTGAGGAGAATTTGGGGAATTTTTGGGGGGATTTGGGAAATTTTGGGGGATTTTTGGAGGGATTTTGGGGGATTTTTTTGGATTTAAAAGGAATTTTGGGGGGATTTGGGGGATTCTTAAGGGAATTTTGGGGAATTTTTGGGAGATTTTTTGGGAATTTTGGGGGATTTTTTGGTGGATTTTTGGGGGATTTTTAGGGAATTTTGGGGAATTTTAGGGGATTTTTGCGGCATTTAAGGAGAATTTTGGGGTATTTTTGGGTATTTTGGGGGATTTGAGGAGAATTTGGGGGAATTTTTGAGGGATTTTGGGGGACTTTTGGGGAATTTTTGGGGATTTTTCGGAATTTTGGGGGATTTTTTTGAGAATTTTGGGAGAATTTTGGGAATTTTGGGGGATTTTTGGGGGTCTGGGGGAATTTTTAGGGAGATTTGGGGGTTTTGGGGGGATTTTTTTTGAATTTTGGGGAATTTTGGGGGGGATTTTGGGGAATTTGGGGAGAATTTGGGGAATTCTTAAGGAATTTTTGGGGAGATTTGGGGGTTTTGGGGGGATTTTTGGGGAATTTGGGGGGATTCGAGAAGAATTCTGGGAATTTTGGGGGATTTTCAGAAGATTTGGGGGATTTGAGGAGGATTTAGGGAAATTTGGGGGAATTTTTGGGGGATTTTGGGGAGAATTTGGGGGATTTTTTGGGGATTTTGGGGGGATTTGGGGGGATTTAAAGGGAATTTTTGGGGGGATTTGGGAGAATTTGGGGGTTTTTGAGAGGGATTTGGGGGATTTTGGGGGGATTTTTGGGGGGATTTTTTGGGGTTTTTTTGGAACTTTTTGGGGGACTTTTGGGGAGATTTGGGGGATTTTTAGGGAATTTTGGGGAATTTTAGGGGATTTTTGAGAAATTTTTGGGGGATTTGAAGGGATTTTAGGGGAATTTTGGGGCGATTTTTGGGGGAATTTGAGGGGACTTTTGGGGGATTTTTTGGGATTTGAGGGAATTTTTGGGGAATTTTGGGGGAATTATTTGGGAATTTTGGGGGTATTTTTGGGGATTTTGGGTGAATTTGGGGAATTTTTGGGGGGATTTTGGGGGGGATTTGAGCAGAATTTGGGGAATTTTTAGGGAGATTTGGGGAATTTTGGGGAATTTTGGGGGATTTTTGGGGGGATTTTGGGGGATTTAAAAGGAATTTTTGGGGGGATTTGGGAGAATTTGGGGAATTTTTGGGGAGATTGGGGGTTTTTGGGGGATTTTGGGGGTTTTTTTGAGAATTTTGGGAGAATTTGGGGAATTTGGGGGAATTTTTGAGGAATTTTTGGGGAGATTTGGGGTTTTGGGGGGATTTTGGGGGGATTTTGGGGGATTTTTGGGAGATTTTTTTGGGACTTTTTGGGAGATTTTTTTGGGACTTTTTGGGAGATTTTTTTGGGACTTTTTGGGGGACTTTTGGGGGGGATTTTGGGGGGTTTTGGGGATATTTTAGGGAATTTTGGGAGATTTTTTGGGATTTGAGGGAATTTTTGGGAGATTTTGGGAGAACTTGGGGGAGATTTGGGGGTTTTGGGGGAAATTTTTAGGGAGATTTATGGTTTTTTGGGGGATTTTAGGGGAATTTTGGGGGGAATTTGGGGGGATTTTTGGAATATTTGGGGGATTTTGGGAGAATTTGGGGAAATTTTGGGGGATTTTTGGGAATTTGGGGGGATTTTGGGGCATTTTTGGAAAATTAGGGGAATTTGGGGGAATTTTTGAAGGATTTTGGGAAATTTTGGGGGATTTTTGGAGAATTTTTTTGAGATTTGGGGATTTTGGGGAATTTTGGGGGGATTTTGAGGGATTGGAGGGGATTTTAGGGGATTTTTTGGAACTTTGGGGGATTTTTGGGGAATTTTGGGGGGATTTGAGCAGAATTTGGGGGGTTTTAGGGGGATATTGGCGGGACTTGGGAAGGATTTAGGGAGGTTTTGGGAGAATTTTGGGGCACTTCAAGGGTATTTGGGGGGATTTTTTGGGGTGATTTGGGGAGGATTTGGAATATTTTGGGTGGATTTTTGGGGGATTTTGGGGGATTTAAAGGAATTTCTGGGGGGATTTGAGGAGAATTTGGGGAATTCTTGTGGAATTTTTGGGGAGATTTGGGGAATTTTTTGGGAATTTTAGGGGGATTTGGGGAATTTTGGGGGATTTTGGAGGATTTAAAGGGAATTTTTGGGGCGTTTGAGGAGAATTTGGGGGAGTTTGGGGGGAGAATTTTGGGGGGGGGTTTTGAGGAGAATTTGGGGGATTTTGGGGGAATTTTGTGGGATTTTTTTGGGACTTTTTTTTTGGGATTTAAAAATGAGATTAACAATGGGATCAGGTAATGGGGTTGGGAATGGGATCGGGAATGGGATCAGGATCAAGATTGGGATTGGGATCAGGATCAGGACCAGGACCAGGATTGGGATCAGGAATGGGATCAAGATCAGGATCAGGATCGGGATCAGGATCGGGATCAGGATCAGGATCAGGATCAGAGTTGGGATCAGGAATGGGGAATAGGATCAGGATTAAGATTGGGATGAGGATTGGGATCAGGATTTGGATCAGGGATCAGGATCTGGATCTGGATCAGGATTGGGATCGGGATCAGGATTGGGCTCAGGATCAGGATCAGGATCATGGTTGGGATTGGGATCAGGAAAGGGATCAGGATCGGGATCAGGATTGGGCTCAGGATCAGGATCAGGATCATGGTTGGGATTGGGATCAGGAAAGGGATCAGGATCGGGATCAGGATTGGGCTCAGGATCAGGATCAGGATCGGGATGAGGACCAGGAATGGAATTAGGAATGGGATCGGGATCGGGATCGGGATCGGGATCGGGATCAGGATCAGGATCAGGAATGGAATTAGGAATGGGATCAGGATCAGGATCTGGATCAGGATCAGGATTGGGATCAGAAATGGGATCAGGAATGGGATTGGGATCAGGATCAGGATTGAGAATTGGATCAGGATTGGGATTGGGATCAGGATCAAGATTGGGATCAGGCTCAGGCTCAGGCTCAGGATCGGGCTCACCAATCCCCTTCCCCAGAGATCGTGCGGCTGCTGCTGGGATCAGGACTGGGATCAGGATCGGGATCAGGATCGGGATTGGGCTCAGGCTCAGGATCTGGATTGGGATCAGGATCAAGAATGGGATCAGGATTGGGATTGGGATCAGGATCAGGACCAGAATTCCCCCCCGCAGAGATCGTGTGGCTGCTGCTGGGATCAGGATTGGGATCAGGAATGGGATCAGGGTTGGGATTGGGATCAGGATCCAGATTGGGCTCAGGATCAGGATCCGGATTGGGATCAGGATCGGGATCAGGATCAGGATCAGAATCCCCCTCCCTAGAGATCGTGCGGCTGCTGCTGGGATCAGGAATGGAATCAGGGTTGGGATTGGGATTGGGATCAGGATTAGGATTGGGATTGGGATCAAAATCAGGATCAGGATTGGGATCAGGATCAGGCTCAGGCTCAGGATCAGGATTGGGATCAGGATCGGGATCAGGATTGGGATTGGGATTGGGATCAGGATCAGGATCAGGATCAGGATCAGGATCAGGATCGGGATCAGAAATGGGATCCGAATCAGGAATGGGATCAGGGTTGGGATTGGGATCAGGATTAGGATTGGGATTGGGATCAAAATCAGGATCAGGATTGGGATTGGGATCAGAATCAGGCTCAGGATCAGGCTCGGGATCAGGATTGGGATCAGGATCAGGATTGGGATTGGGATCAGGAATGGGATCAGGATCAGGATCGGGATCAGAAATGGGATCCGAATCAGGAATGGGATCAGGATTGGGCTCAGGATCGGAATCAGGATCGGAATCAGGATCAGGAATGGAATTAGGAATGGGATCAGGCTCAGGATTAGGATCAGGCTCAGGCTCAGGCTCAGGATCCCCCTCCCCACAGATCGTGCGGCTGCTGCTGGGATCAGGATCAGGATCAGGAATGGAATTAGGGTCAGGATCAGGATCAGGAATGGAATTAGGGTCAGGATCAGGATCAGGATCAGGCTCAGGCTCAGGCTCAGGATCAAGACCAGAATCCCCCAGATCGTGCGGCTGCTGCTGGGATCAGGAATGGGATCAGGGTTGGGATTGGGATCGGGATCGGGATCAGGATCGGGATCAGAATCAGGGTCAGGATCAGGATCGGGATCAGGAATGGGATCAGGGTTGAGATTGGGCTCAGGCTCAGGCTCAGGATCAGGATCAGGAATGGGATCAGGGTTGAGATTGGGCTCAGGCTCAGGATCAGGATCAGGATCAGGAATGGGATCAGGGTTGGGATTGGGATCAGAATCAGGATCAGGAATGGAATTAGGATCAGGCTCAGGATCAGGCTCAGGATCAGGATTGGGATCAGGATCAGAATCAGGAATGGAATCAGGATCAGGAATGGAATTAGGATTGGGATCAGGATCAGGCTCAGGATCAGGACCAGAATCCCCCTCCCCAGAGATCGTGTGGCTGCTGCTGGGCCGGGGTTGGGATCAGGATCAGGCTCAGGCTCAGGATCAGGATCAGGATCAGGCTCAAGATCAGGATCGGGCTCAGGATCACGATCAGGAATGGGATCAGGATCGGGCTCAGGATCAGAATCGGGCTCAGGCTTGGGATCAGGATTGGGATCAGGGTTGGGATTGGGATCAGAATCAGGATCGGGATCAGGATCAGGATCAGGATCGGGATCACTAACCCCCCACCCTCCCCAGAGATCGTGCGGCTGCTGCTGGGATCAGGAATGGGATCAGGGTTGGGATTGGGATCGGGATCAGGATTGGGATCAGGATCAGGATCAGGATCGGGATCACTAACCCCCCACCCCCCCCAACAGAGATCGTGCGGCTGCTGCTGGGATCAGGGTTGGGATTAGGATTGGAAATGGGATCAGGATCAGAATTGGGATCAGGATTGGGATCAGGATCAGGACCAGAATCCCCCTCCCCAGAGATTGTGCGGCTGCTGCTGGGATCAGGAATGGGATCAGGGTTGGGATTGGGATTGGGATCAGGATCATGATTGGGATCAGGATCAGGATTGGGATTGGGATCAGGATCAGGATTGGGATCAGGATCAGGATCAGGAATGGAATTAGCAATGGGATCAGGATCTGGATCGGGATCAGGATTGGGATCAGGGTTGGGATCGGGCTCAGGATCAGGCTCAGGATCAGGCTCAGGATCGGGCTCACCAATCCCCCCTCCCCAGAGATCGTGCGTCTGCTGCTGGGATCAGGATTGGGATTAGGAGTGGAAGTGGGATCAGGGTTGGGATTTGGGATCAGGGTTGGGATTGGGATCAGAATCTGGGCTAGGATTGGGATCAGGATGAGGATTGGGATCAGGATCGGAATCAGGATCAGGAATGGAATTAGAATTAGGATCAGGATCAGAAATTGAATTAGGGTTAGGATCAGGTTTGGGTTTGGGATCGGAATCAGGCTCAGGATCAGGATCGGGCTCAGAATCAGGATCATGGTTGGGATTGGGCTCAGGATCAGAATCGGGATCAGGATCGGGATCAGGATTGGGATCAAGATCAGGATCAGGAATGGAATCAGGATCAGGATTGGGATCGGGCTCAGGATCGGGCTCAGGATCAGAATCGGGCTCAGGCTCGGGATCAGGATTGGGATCAGGGTTGGGATTGGGATCAGAATTAGGATCGGGATCAGGGTCAGGATTGGGATCAGGATCAGGAATGGAATTAGGAATGGGATCAGGATCGAGATCAGGATCGGGATCAGGATCTGGATCAGGATCTGGATCAGGATCTGGATCAGGATCAGGGTTGGGATTGGGATCAGAAATGGGATCAGGATCGGGATCAGGATCAGGAATGGAATTAGAATTAGTATCAGGATCAGGATCAGAATCGGGCTCAGGCTCGGGATCAGGATTGGGATCAGGGTTGGGATTGGGATCAGAATTAGGATTAAGATCAGGCTCAGGATCGGGCTCACCAATCCCCCCTCCCCAGAGATCGTACGGCTGCTGCTGGGATCAGGATCAGGGGTCAGGATCAGGCTCAGGATCAGGATTGGGATCAGGCTCAGGCTCAGGCTCAGGATCCCCCTCCCCACAGATCGTGCGGCTGCTGCTGGGATCAGGATCAGGATCAGGAATGGAATTAGGCTCAGGATCAGGCTCAGGCTCAGGATCAGGAATGGGATCAGGATTGGGATCAGGATCGGGATTGGGATCAGGATCAGGACCAGAATTCCCCTCCCCACAGATCGTGCAGCTGCTGCTGGAGCGGGGTTGGGATCGGGATCAGGATCAGGATCAGGCTCAGGCTCAGGCTCAGGATCAGGATCAGGATTGGGATCAGGCTCAGGATCAGGACCAGAATCCCCCTCCCCAGAGATCGTGCGGCTGCTGCTGGGATCAGGATCGGGATCAGGATTAGGATCAGGATCAGGATCAGGATTGGGCTCAGTATCAGGATCAGAAATGGAGAACAGGATCAGGATTGGGGTCAGGGTCAGGATTGGGATCAGGATCTGGATCTGGATCGGGATTGGGCTCAGGATCAGGATCAGGAATGGAATTAGGATTAGGATCAGGATCAGGCTCAGGATCATGGTTGGGATTGGGGTCAGAAATGGGATCAGGATCAGGATCAGGATCAGGATTGGGATCAGGAATGGGATTAAGATCAGGGTCAGGATCAGGAGTGGGATCAGGATCAGGATTGGGATCATGATCAGGATCAGAATCAGAATCAGAATCAGGAATGGAATCAGGATCAGGATTAGGATTGGGATCAGGAATGGGATTAAGATCAGGGTCAGGATCAGGAGTGGGATCAGGATCGGGCTCAGGATCAGGATCGGGCTCAGGATCAGAATCGGGCTCAGGCTCGGGATTGGGATCAGGATCAGGGTCAGGCTCAGGATCAGGCTCAGGATCAGGATTGGGCTCAGGCTCAGGCTCAGGCTCAGGCTCAGGATCAGACTCACTAACCCCACCCCCCCCAACAGAGATCGTGCGGCTGCTGCTGGGATCAGGAATGGGATCAGGAATGGGATCAGGGTTGGGATTGGGATCAGGATCAGGATCAGGGTTGGGATTGGGATTGGGATCAGGATCAGGATTGGGATTGGGATCAGGATCAGGATTGGGATCAGGCTCAGGCTCAGGCTCAGGATCCCCCTCCCCAGAGATCGTGCGGCTGCTGCTGGAGTGGGGTTAGGATCAGGATTGGGATCAGGAATGGGATCAGGATCAGGAATGGGATCAGGATTGGGATTGGGATCAGGATCAGGAATGGAATTAGGATCAGGATTAGGATCAGGCTCAGGCTCAGGCTCAGGATCCCCCTCCCCACAGATCGTGGGGCTGCTGCTGGGATCAGGATCAGGAATGGAATTAGGATCAGGATTAGGATCAGGAATGGAATTAGGATCAGGATTAGGATCAGGATTGGGCTCAGGCTCAGGATCAGGATTAGGATCAGGATCAGGCTCAGGTCCAGGCTCAGGCTCAGAATCCCCCTCCCCAGAAATCGTGCGGCTGCTGCTGGAGTGGGGTTGGGATCAGGATTGGGATTGGCATCAGGATCAGGATTGGGATCAGGATCAGGATTGGGATCAGGATCGGGATCAGGCTCAGGATCAGGACCAGAATCCCCCCCCCCCCAACAGAGATCGTGTGGCTGCTGCTGGGATCAGGAATGGGATCAGGGTTGGGATTGGGATTGGGATCAGGATCAGGATTGGGATTGGGATCAAAATCAGGATCAGGATTGGAATTGGGATCAGGATCAGGATCAGGCTCAGGATCAGGATCGGGATCAGGATTGGGATTGGGATCAGGATTGGGATCAGGATCAGGATTGGGATCAGAAATGGGATCCGAATCAGGAATGGGATCAGGATTGGCCTCAGGATCGGAATCAGGATCAGGAATGGAATTAGGAATGGGATCAGAATCAGGATCAGGCTCAGGATCAGGATTGGGATCGGGATCAGGCTCAGGATCCCCCTCCCCAGAGATCGTGCGGCTGCTGCTGGAGTGGGGTTGGGATCAGGATTGGGATTGAGATCAGGATCAGGATTGGGATCAGGATCAGGATCAGGATCAGGATCAGGAATGGAATTAGGCTCAGGCTCAGGCTCAGGATCCCCCTCCCCAGAGATCGTGCGGCTGCTGCTGGGATCAGGATCAGGATCAGGAATGGAATTAGGGTCAGGATCAGGATCGGGATTAGGATCAGGATTGGGCTCAGGCTCAGGCTCAGGATCGGGCTCGGGCTCGGGATTGGGATCAGGATCAGGATTGGGATCAGGCTCAGGCTCAGGCTCAGGATCCCCCTCCCCAGAGATCGTGCAGCTGCTGCTGGCCGGAGGCGCCGCCCTGGACGATCCGGGGGGGCCGGGCTGTGACGGCCTCACCCCCCTGCACGACGCCCTGGCCTCGGGACGCTTCCCCGTGGCCCAGCTGCTCATCCACAGCGGGGCCAACCTCGCCCTCAGGAACGCCAAGGTGAGCCAGAACATTCCAGAAAATTTAGGGGATTTAATGGGAATTTTTGGGATTTTTTTTTCTGATTTTTTTGGAATTTTTTGGATTTTTTTCTGATTTTTTCTGATTTTTTCCTAAATTTTAGAGCATTTTTTCAGATTTTTTTCTGATTTTATTCTGATTTTTTTCCAATTTTTTTCCATTTTTTTCTGATTTTTTTCAGATTTTTTTCTGATTTTTTTCTAAATTTTGGGGGATTTTTTCAGATTTTTTTTCAGATTTTTTTTCTAATTTTTTCTGATTTATTCTGATTTTTTGAGCATTTTTTCCTGATTATTTCCCCATTTTATTCCCAATTTTTTCCACTTTTTCCCTGATTTTTTTCCCATTTTATTCCGAATTTTCTTCTCTTTTTCCCCTTTTTCAGGGCCAGACTCCCCTGCAGACCCTCCAGGAATGGCTCCAAAATTTTGGGGCTGAGCTGGACTCAGAAACCTGGGAGAGCGCCCAGGAAACGCTGAAAATGCTCCTGGAAAAAGGTGAAAAATTCAAATTATTTGGGGAATTTATTGATGATTTATTGGGGATTTATTGGGAATTTATTGGGGAATTATTGGGGATTTATTGGGGATTTATTGGGGATTTATTGATGATTTATTGGGGATTTATTGGTGATTTATTGATGATTTATTGGGGATTTATTGGGAAATTATTGGGGATTTATTGATGATTTATTGATGATTTATTGGGGATTTATTGATGATTTATTGGGGATTTATTGATCATTTATTGATGATTTATTGAGGAATTATTGATGATTTATTGAGGATTTATTGATGATTTATTGGGGATTGATTGTGGATTTATTGATGATTTATTGATGATTTATTGATGATTTATTGGGGGTTTATTGGGGATTTATTGGTGATTTATTGGGGGTTTATTGGGGATTTATTGATGATTTATTGGTGATTTATTGATGATTTATTGGGGATTTATTTATTGATGATTTATTGGGGATTTATTGGGAATTTATTGGGGAATTATTGGGGATTTATTGGGGATTTATTGATGATTTATTGGGGATTTATTGGTGATTTATTGATGATATATTGGGGATTTATTGGGAAATTATTGGGGATTTATTGATGATTTATTGAGGATTTATTGATGATTTATTGGGGATTTATTGATCATTTATTGATGATTTATTGAGGAATTATTGATGATTTATTGGGGATTTATTGATGATTTATTGAGGATTTATTGATGATTTATTGGGGATTGATTGTGGATTTATTGATGATTTATTGGGGATTTATTGATGATTTATTTGGGGTTTATTGGGGTTTTATTTGGGATTTATTGGGGATTTATTGGGGATTTTTATATGATTTATTGGGGATTTATTGATGATTTATTGGGGATTTATTGGGGATTTATTGATGATTTATTGGGGATTTATTGAGAATTTATGGGGATTGATTGGGGATTGATTGGGGATTTATTGGGGATTTATTGATGATTTATTGATGATTTATTGGGGATTTATTGATGATTTATTGGGGATTTATTTGGGATTTATTGATGATTTATTTGGGATTTATTGATGATTTATTGGGGATTTATTGATGATTTATTGGGGATTTTTGGGGGATTTATTGGGGATTTATTGATGATTTATTGGGGACTTATTAATGATTGATTGGAGATTTATTGATGATTTATTGGGCATTTATTGATGGTTTATGGGGGATTTATTGATAATTTATTGGGGATTTATTGGGGATTTTTTGGGGTATTATTTATGATTTATTGGGGATTTATTGATGATTTATTGGGGATTTTTTGGGGATTTATTGATGATTGATTGGGGATTTATTGATGATTTATTGGGGATTTATTGATGATTTATTGATGATTTATTGGGGATTTATTGATGATTTATTGGGGATTTATTGGGGATTTTTTTATGATTTATTGATGATTTATTGGGGATTTATTAGGCATTTATTGGGCATTTATTGATGATTTATTTGGGATTTATTGGGGATTTATTGATGACTTATTGGGGATTTATTGATGACTTATTGAGGATTTATTGGGAATTTATTGATGATTTATTGATGATTTATTGATGATTTGTTAGGGATTTATTGGGGATTTATTGGGGAATTATTGATGACTTATTGATGATTTTTTGGGGATTTATTGATGATTTATTGGGGAATTATTGATGATTTATTGAGGATTTATTGGGGATTTATTGATGATTTTTTGGGGATTTATTGATGATTGATTGGGGATTTTTGGGGGATTTATTGGGCATATTTTTGGGATTTATTGATGATTTTTTGGGGATTTATTGATGATTTTTTGGTGATTTATTGATAGCTTATTGATAATTTATTGATGCTTTATTGGCAATTTTTTCTCTTTTCCAGCCCCTCCCGACGACCCCGAACGGCCCCAAAATCCAAATTCCAGCCCCGGCCGCAAACGCCAACGAACCCAAGACACCAAAAACGACCTCAAAAATCCAAATTTCCCCAAACCCACCTCAGAAATTCCCAAAATCCCTCCAGAAAATCCAAATTTTCCACCTCAAAATCCAAAATTTTTGCCTGAAAATTCCAATTTTTTCCCCAAAAAATCCAAATTTTTGCCCGAAAATTCCAATTTTTTACCTGAAAATTCAAATTTTTTGCCCGAAAATTCCAATTTTTATCCCCAAAATTCTCAGCCTGCTCTGATTCCTGAGGAGGAATTTTTGGAGCAGGAGGATTGGCTGGAGGACGATTTGGGACCATCCAGAAAAAA
>NW_028167296.1:0-30749 GCF_963513975.1 Fringilla coelebs | reverse complement strand
GCCACCGGGGACGGTCACCAATGTCACCGTGGGGACCGCAGGTGAGTCACCTGTGTCACCTGAGTGTCACCTGTGTCACCTGTGTGTCACCTGTGTCACCTGTGTCACCTGTGTGTCACCTGTGTCACCCCAAACCCCCCTGCCACCGGGGACGGTCACCAACGTCACCGTGGGGACCGCAGGTGAGTCACCTGAGTGTCACCTGTGTGTCACCTGTGTGTCACTGTGTGTCATTGTCTGTCACCTGAGTCACCTGTGTGTCACCTGTGTCACCTGTGTCACCTGTCCTGTGTCACCTGAGTGTCACCTGTGTCACCTGTGTCACCCCAAACCCCCCTGCCACCGGGGGACGGTCACAAATGTCACCGTGGGAACCGCAGGTAAGGGCTGAATGTCACACCTGTGTCACCTGAGTGTCACCTGAGTGTCATTGTGTGTCACTGTGTGTCACCTGTGTGTCACCTGTGTGTCACCTGTGTGTCACCTGTGTGTCACCTGTGTCACCTGTGTGTCACCTCTGTGTCACCCCAAACCCCCCCTGCCACTGGGGACGGTCACCAATGTCACCGTGGGAACGGCAGGTGAGTCACCTGTGTCACCTGAGTGTCACACCTGTGTGTCACTGTGTGTCACCTGTGTCACCTGTGTGTCACTGTGTGTCACCTGTGTGTCACCTGTGTGTCACCTGTGTGTCATTGTGTGTCACCTGTGTCACCTGTGTGTCACTGTGTGTCACCTGTGTGTCACCTGTGTGTCACCTGTGTGTCATTGTGTGTCACTGTGTGTCACCTGTGTCACCCCAACCCCCCCTGCCACCGGGGACGGTCACCAACGTCACCGTGGGGACGGCAGGTGAGTCACCTGTGTGTCACCTGTGTCACCTGTGTGTCACCTGAGTGTCATTGTGTGTCATTGTCTGTCACCTGTGTCACCCCAAACCCCCCTGCCACCGGGGACGGTCACAAATGTCACCGTGGGAACCGCAGGTGAGTCACCTGTGTGTCACCTGTGTGTCACCTGTGTGTCACCTGTGTCACCTGTGTGTCATTGTGTGTCACCTGTGTGTCACCTGTGTGTCACCTGTGTGACCCCCAAACCCCCCTGCCACCGGGGACGGTCACCAATGTCACCGTGGGAACCGCAGGTAAGGGCTGAGTGTCACCTGAGTGTCACCTGAGTGTCACTGTGTGTCACCTGTGTGTCACCTCTGTGTCACCTCTGTGTCACCTGTGTCACCCCAACCCCCCCTGCCACCGAGGACGGTCACAAATGTCACCGTGGGAACCGCAGGTGAGTCACCTGTGTGACCTGTGTGTCACCTGTGTGTCACCTGTGTGTCACTGTGTGTCACTGTGTGTCACTGTGTGTCACCTGTGTCACCCCCAAACCCCCCTGCCACCGGGGACGGTCACCAATGTCACCGTGGGGACAGCAGGTGAGTCACCTGTGTGTCACCTGTGTCACCTGTGTGTCACCTGAGTGTCACCTGTCACCTGAGTGTCACTGTGTGTCACCTGTGTCACCTGAGTGTCACCTGTGTCACTGTGTGTCACCTGAGTGTCACCTGTGTCACCTGTGTGTCACCTGTGTCACCTGTGTGTCACCTGTGTGTCACCTGTGTCACCTGTGTGTCACCTGTGTCACCTGTGTGTCATTGTGTGTCACCTGTGTGTCACCTGTGTGTCACCCCCAACCCCCCCTGCCACCGGGGACGGTCACAAATGTCACCGTGGGAATGGCAGGTAAGGGCTGAATGTCACACCTGTGTCACCTGTGTCACCTGTGTGTCACTGTGTGTCACCTGTGTCACCCCAAACCCCCCTGCCACCGGGGACGGTCACAAATGTCACCGTGGGAACCGCAGGTGAGTCACCTGAGTGTCACCTGAGTGTCACCTGTGTGTCACCTGTATCACCTGTGTGTCACTGTGTGTCACCTGTGTGTCACTGTGTGTCACCTGAGTGTCACCTGTGTCACCTGTGTGTCACCTGTGTGTCACTGTGTGTCACCTGTGTGTCACCTGTGTCACCTGTGTGTCACCTGTGTGTCACTGTGTGTCACCTGAGTGTCACCTGTGTCACCTGTGTGTCACCTGAGTGTCACCTGTGTGTCACCTGTGTCACCTGTGTGTCACCTGTGTGTCACCTGTGTCACCCCAAATCCCCCCTGCCACCGGGGACGGTCACCAATGTCACCGTGGGAACCGCAGGTAAGGGCTGAGTGTCACCTGTGTCACCTGGGTGTCATTGTGTGTCACTGTGTGTCACCTGTGTGTCACCTGTGTCACCCCAACCCCCCCTGCCACCGGGGACGGTCACCAATGTCACCGTGGGAACCGCAGGTAAGGGCTGAGTGTCACACCTGTGTCACCTGTGTCACCTGTGTCACTGTGTGTCACCTGAGTGTCACCTGTGTCACCTGAGTGTCACCTGTGTCACCTGTGTGTCACTGTGTGTCATTGTCTGTCACCTGTGTCACCCCAACCCCCCCTGCCACCGGGGACGGTCACAAATGTCACCGTGGGAACCGCAGGTAAGGGCTGAGTGTCACACCTGTGTCACCTGAGTGTCACCTGTGTCACCTGTGTGTCACCTGTGTCACCCCAAAACCCCCCTGCCACCGGGGACGGTCACCAACGTCACCGTGGGGACAGCAGGTAAGGGCTGAGTGTCACCTGTGTGTCACCTGTGTGTCACCTGTGTGTCATTGTGTGTCATTGTGTGTCACCTGTGTGTCATTGTGTGTCACTGTGTGTCACCTGTGTCACCTGTGTCACCCCCAAACCCCCCTGCCACCGGGGACGGTCACAAATGTCACCGTGGGAACCGCAGGTGAGTCACCTGTGTGTCACCTGTGTGTCATTGTGTGTCACTGTGTGTCACCTGTGTCACCTGTGTGTCACCTGTGTCACCTGTGTGTCACTGTCTGTCACCTGTGTGTCATTGTCTGTCACCTGTGTCACCTGTGTGTCACCTGTGTGTCATTGTCTGTCACCTGTGTCACCTGTGTGTCACCTGTGTGTCATTGTCTGTCACCTGTGTCACCCCCAAACCCCCCTGCCACCGGGGACGGTCACAAATGTCACCGTGGGGACAGCAGGTGAGTCACCTGTGTCACCTGAGTGTTACCTGTGTGTCACCTGTGTCACCTGTGTGTCACCTGTGTCACCTGTGTGTCACTGTGTGTCACCTGTGTGTCACCTGTGTCACCCCAACCCCCCCTGCCACCGGGGACGGTCACAAATGTCACCGTGGGGACAGCAGGTGAGTCACCTGTGTCACCTGTGTGTCACCTGTGTGTCACCTGTGTCACCTGTGTGTCACCTGTGTCACCTGTGTGTCACTGTGTGTCACCTGAGTGTCACCTGAGTGTCACCTGTGTGTCACCTGTGTCATTGTGTGTCATTGTGTGTCACCTGTGTGTCACCTGTGTGTCACCTGTATGTCACCTGTATGTCACACCTGTGTGTCACCTGTGTGTCACTGTGTGTCACCTGAGTGTCACCTGAGTGTCACCTGTGTGTCACCTGTGTCATTGTGTGTCATTGTGTGTCACCTGTGTGTCACCTGTGTGTCACCTG
Source organism: Fringilla coelebs (assembly GCF_963513975.1). NCBI lineage: Eukaryota > Metazoa > Chordata > Aves > Passeriformes > Fringillidae > Fringilla > Fringilla coelebs. Next base: position 27,169 of record NW_028167296.1, on the reverse strand, counting down.
TATGTCACCTGTATGTCACACCTGTGTGTCACCTGTGTGTCACTGTGTGTCACCTGTATGTCACACCTGTGTGTCACCTGTGTGTCACCTGTGTGTCACCTGTGTGTCACCTGTGTGTCATTGTGTGTCACCTGTGTCACCTGTGTCACCTGTGTGTCACCTGTGTCACCTGTGTCACTGTGTGTCATTGTGTGTCACCTGTGTCACCTGAGTGTCACCTGAGTGTCACCTGTGTCACCTGTGTGTCACCGTGAGCCACACAGTTAGCACCTCAGTGTCACCTCTGTCACCTGTGTCACCCCAAGACCTCACTTTTGTCACCTGAGTGTCACCTGTGTGTCACTGTGTGTTACCTGTGTCACGTGGATGTCACCTGTGTGTCCCCCTGTCCCCTCCTGTCCCCAACCCCCGGTGCCACCCCTCCCCCCCTCTCTCACTTCCTGTCCCCTCCCTGCAGCCCCAGCGCTGTTGTCACCTCCCTGCCACTCTGTCACCTCCCTGCCACCCTTTGTCACCTCCCTGCCACCCTGTGTCACCTCCCTGCCACCCTCTGTGTCACCTCTGCCACCCCCTGTCCCCTCTGCCACCCTTTGTCACCTCTGCCACCCTCTCTGTCACCTCCCTGCCACTCTGTCACCTCCCTGCCACCCCCTTTGTCACCTCCCTGCCACTCTGTCACCTCCCTGCCATTCTGTCACCTCCCTGCCACCCTGTGTCACCTCCCTGCCACTCTGTCACCTCCCTGCCACCCTTTGTCACCTCCCTGCCACCCTGTGTCACCTCCCTGCCACCCTTTGTCACCTCCCTGCCACCCTCGGTGTCACCTCCCTGCCACCCTTTGTCACCTCCCTGCCACCCCCTTTGTCACCTCCCTGCCACCCTTTGTCACCTCCCTGCCACTCTGTCACCTCCCTGCCACCCCCTGTGTCACCTCCCTGCCACCCCCTGTGTCCCCTCTGCCACTCTTTGTCCCCTCCCTGCCACCCCCTGTCCCCTCCTGGTGTCCCCATCCCAGGGGTGGCACCGGCCCCGTGTCCCCAGGGGTGGCCCTGTCACCGTCCCTGTCCCCAACCCTGGCGGTGGCACCGTCCCCATCCTGTCCCTGTCCCCAGAGGTGGCACAGGGAGGTGACACTGTCCCTGTCCTTGTCCCTGTCCCCAGGGGTGGCACACAGGTGACACAGGGAGGTGACACTGTCCCTGTCCCCCTGTCCCCAGTGCTGTCCCTGGCCGTGTCCCGCGGTCCCTGGGGTGGCACAGGGAGGTGACACAGGGGTGGCACACAGGTGACACTGTCCCTGTCCCCAGGGGTGGCACACAGGTGACACAGGGAGGTGACACTGTCCCTGTCCCCAGGGGTGGCACACAGGTGACACTGTCCCTGTCCCCAGAGGTGGCACACAGGTGACACTGTCCCTGTCCCTCTGTCCCCAGCTCTGTCCCTGGCCATGTCCCTGTCCCCAGGGGTGACACACAGGGGTGGCACACAGGTGACACTGTCCCTGTGTCCCCAGCTCTGTCCCTGGCTGTGTCCCACAGTCCCTGAGGTGACACAGGTGTGACACAGGGAGGTGACACTGTCCTTGTCCCTGTCCCCAGCTCTGTCCCTGGCCGTGTCCCACGGTCCCTGAGGTGACACAGGGGTGGCACACAGGTGACACTGTCCCTGTCCCTGTCCCCAGCTCTGTCCCTGGCTGTGTCCCACGGTCCCTGAGGTGACACAGGGGTGGCACACAGGTGACACTGTCCCTGTCCCTCTGTCCCCAGCTCTGTCCCTGGCCGTGTCCCTGTCCCCAGGGGTGGCACACAGGGGTGGCACACAGGTGACACTGTCCCTGTCCCTGTCCCCAGCGCTGTCCCTGGCCGTGTCCCTGTCCCCAGGGGTGGCACACAGGTGACACTGTCCCTGTCTCTGTCCCCAGCGCTGTCCCTGGCCGTGTCCCACGGTCCCTGAGGTGACACAGGTGTGACACAGGGGTGGCACACAGGTGACACTGTCCCTGTGTCCCCAGCTCTGTCCCTGGCCGTGTCCCTGTCCCCAGGGGTGACACAGGGGTGGCACACAGGTGACACTGTCCCTGTCCCTCTGTCCCCAGCTCTGTCCCTGGCTGTGTCCCACGGTCCCTGAGGTGACACAGGGGTGGCACACAGGTGACACTGTCCCTGTGTCCCCAGTGCTGTCCCTGGCCGTGTCCCTGTCCCCAGGGGTGGCACAGGCGTGGCACACAGGTGACACTGTCCCTGTCCCTGTGTCCCCAGCGCTGTCCCTGGCCGTGTCCCGTGGTCCCTGGGGTGACACAGGGAGGTGACACAAGTGTGACACAGGCAGGTGACACTGTCCCTGTCCCTCTGTGTCCCCAGCTCTGTCCCTGGCCGTGTCCCTGTCCCCAGGGGTGACACAGGTGTGACACAGGCAGGTGACACTGTCCCTCTGTCCCCAGCTCTGTCCCTGGCCGTGTCCCACGGTCCCTGAGGTGACACAGGGGTGGCACACAGGTGACACTGTCCCTGTGTCCCCAGTGCTGTCCCTGGCCGTGTCCCACGGTCCCTGAGGTGACACAGGTGTGACACAGGGAGGTGACACTGTCCCTGTCCCTGTGTCCCCAGCTCTGTCCCTGGCCGTGTCCCACGGTCCCTGAGGTGACAGGGTGGTGGCACACAGGTGACACTGTCCCTGTCCCTGTCCCCAGCGCTGTCCCTGGCCGTGTCCCACGGTCCCTGGGGTGGCACAGGTGTGACACAGGGGTGGCACACAGGTGACACTGTCCCTGTCCCTGTGTCCCCAGCTCTGTCCCTGGCCGTGTCCCACGGTCCCCCCCCCGGCCCTGTCACCCTGGCTGTCCCCGAGGTGACGCTCGAGGTCCCCCCCGAGGTGGCCCTGGACGAGGAGAGCGGTACGGGGGGGAGGGGACACTGGGGACACTGGGGGGACACTGGGGGGACACTGGGGGGACACTGGGGACACTGGGGTGACATTGGGGGAGACATTGGGGACACTGAGGGACACTGGGGGGGTCTGGGGACACTGGGGACACTGGGGGGACACTGGGGGACACTGAGGGGGACACTGGGGACACTGAGGCGGGACATTGGGGACACTGGGGGGACAGTGGGAAGGACATTGGGGGGACACTGGGGGGACACTGAGGGGACACTGGGGGGTCTGGGGACATTGGGGACACTGAGGGGACACTGAAGGGACATTGGGGACACTGGGGGGACATTGGGGACACTGAGGGGCATTGGGCTCATTTCAGGGCCTTTTGGGCTCGTTTTGGGGCCATTTCGGGGGGGATTTTGGGGCAATTCCCGGGGATTTTGGGCTCATTTGGGTCATTTTCCATCCCCCCCCCCAGGTGTGTCCCTGGTGGCCCTGGGGGGGATTTGGGCTCATTTTGGGCTCATTTTGGGTCATTTTGGGCTAATTTGGGTGATTTTATTTCCGTGTCCCCCAGGTGTGTCGCTGGTGGCGCTGCTGACCCTGTGGGGGGGGATTTTTGGGTCATTTTGGGGCCATTTCAGGGGGGATTTTGGGGCCATTTCGGGAGCGATTTTGGGCTCATTTTGGGCTCATTTGGGTCATTTTCCGTCCCCTCCCAGGTGTGTCCTTGGTGGCCCTGTTGACCCTGGGGGGTATTTTGGGCTCATTTTGGGCTAATTTGGGTCATTTTCCATCCCCTCCCCAGGTGTGTCTCTGGTGACCCTGGGGGGGATTTTTGGGCTCATTTTTGGGGTAATTTGGGTAATTTTGTGTGTGTTTCCCCCCAGGTGTGTCACTGCTGACCCTGGGGGGGATTTTGAGCTCATTTTGGGCTCATTTTGGGGCCATCTCAGGGGGGATTTTGGGGCCATTTCGGGAGCGATTTTGGGCTCATTTTGGGCTCATTTGGGTAATTTTGTGTCCCTCCCTCCCAGGTGTGTCGCTGGTGGCGCTGCTGACCCTGGGGGGGATTTTGGGCTCATTTTGGGAGATTTTGGGCTCATTTTGGGGCCATCTCAGGGGGGATTTTGGGGCCATTTCGGGGGGGATTTTTGGGGCAATTCTCGGGGATTTTGGGATAATTTGGGTAATTTTCCATCCCCTCCCCAGGTGTGTCACTGCTGACCCTGGGGGGGGATTTTGGGCTCATTTTGGGACCATTTTGGGACCATCTCAGGGGGGATTTTGGAGCCATTTCTGGAGCGATTTTGGGCTCATTTTGGGCTCATTTGGGTCATTTTGTGTCCCTCCCTCCCAGGTGTGTCGCTGGTGGTGCTGCTGACCCTGGGGGGGGAGAATTTTGGGGTCATTTCTGGGGATTTTGGGCTCATTTTGGGGCCATCTCAGAGGGGATTTTGGGGCCATTTCGGGAGCGATGTTGGGCTCATTTTGGGCTCATTTTGGGGTAATTTGGGTAATTTTCCATCCCCTCCCAGGTGTGTCGCTGGTGGCCCTGCTGACCCTGGGGGGGATTTTTGGGTCATTTTGGGCTGATTTGGGTCATTTTGTGTGTCCCCCCCCAGGTGTGTCGCTGGTGGCTCTGCTGACCCTGGGGGGAATTTTTGGGGTCATTTTGGGCTCATTTTGGGGCCATTTCAGGGGGGATTTTGGAGCCATTTCGGGGGTGATTTTGGGCTCATTTTGGGCTCATTTTGGGACCATCTCAGGGGGGATTTTGGGGCCATTTCGGGAGCGATTTTGGGCTCATTTTGGGCTCATTTGGGTAATTTTCCATCCCCTCCCAGGTGTGTCTCTGGTGGCTCTGCTGACCCTGGGGGGGAGAATTTTGGGGTCATTTCTGGGGATTTTGGGCTCATTTTGGGACCATCTCAGGGGGGATTTTGGGGCCATTTCAGGAGCGATTTTGGGCTCATTTTGGGCTCATTTGGGTCATTTTCCATCCCCTCCCAGGTGTGTCCCTGCTGACCCTGGGGGGGATTTTGGGCTCATTTTGGGGCCATCTCAGGGGGGATTTTGGAGCCATTTCGGGGGCGATTTTAGGGCAATTCTCGGGGATTTTGGGCTCATTTGGGTGATTTTATTTCCGTCCCCTCCCAGGTGTGTCGCTGGTGGCGCTGCTGACCCTGGGGGGAATTTTGGGGCAATTCTTGGGGATTTTGGGCTCATTTGGGTAATTTTGTGTCCCTCCCCCTCCCAGGTGTGTCGCTGGTGGCCCTGCTGACCCTGGGGGGGATTTTTGGGTCATTTTGGGGCCATCTCAGGGGGGATTTTGGGGTAATTTCTGGGGATTTTTGGGTCATTTTGGGCTCATTTGGGTGATTTTCCGTCCCCTCCTCCCCAGGTGTGTCGCTGGTGGCCCTGCTGACCCTGGGGGGGAGAATTTTGGGGTCATTTCTGGGGATTTTGGGCTCATTTTGGGAGCATCTCAGAGGGGATTTTGGAGCAATCTCAGGGGGGATTTTGGGGCCATTTCGGGAGCGATTTTGGGCTCATTTTGGGCTCATTTTGGGGTACTTTGGGTAATTTTCCATCCCCCTCCCCAGGTGTGTCGCTGGTGGTGCTGCTGACCCTGGGGGGGATTTTTGGGTCATTTTGGGCTGATTTGGGTCATTTTGTGTGTCCCCCCCCCAGGTGTGTCGCTGGTGGCGCTGCTGACCCTGGGGGGGAGAATTTTGGGGTCATTTCTGGGGATTTTGGGCTCATTTTGGGGCCATCTCAGAGGGGATTTTGGAGCAATCTCGGGGGATTTTGGGGCCATTTCGGGAGCGATTTTGGGCTCATTTTGGGCTCATTTTTGGCTAATTTGGGTCATTTTATTTCCGTGTCCCCCAGGTGTGTCGCTGGTGGCGCTGCTGACCCTGGGGGGGATTTTTGGGTCATTTTGGGCTCATTTTGGGGCCATCTCGGGGGGGATTTTGGGGCCATTTCGGGGGTGATTTTGGGCTCATTTTGGGCTCATTTTGGGACCATCTCAGGGGGGATTTTGGGGCCATCTCAGAGGGGATTTTGGGGCCATCTCAGGGGGGATTTTGGGGCCATTTCGGGAGCGATTTTGGGGTAATTTCTGGGGATTTTTGGGTCATTTTGGGCTCATTTGGGTCATTTTCCGTCCCCTCCTTCCCAGGTGTGTCGCTGATGGCGCTGCTGACCCTGGGGGGGATTTTGGGCTCATTTTGGGATTATTTGGGTAATTTTCCATCCCCTCCCCAGGTGTGTCTCTGGTGACCCTGGGGGGGGATTTTTGGGCTCATTTTTGGGGTAATTTGGGTGATTTTATTTGTGTGTCCCCCCCCAGGTGTGTCCCTGGTGGCCCTGCTGACCCTCGGGGGTCTCCCCGCGGCGCTCTCCGGGGGTCCCCCCCCGCTCTGGCCGGACTGGGGGTCCCTGCCCCGCGCCCCCCGCCGCGGCCGCGCCTTCCCCGCGCACCGGCTGCTGTCCCCGGTGGGCGCCGCCTTCGTCACCCGCGCGGCACCGGGAGCGCCCCGGGACGGCCCCGCCGCCACCCTGAGCTTCCGGCACCCGGAGCCGGTCAGTGCCCGCGACGGGCAGGGAGGGGTTAAAAATATATGGGGGATTGGGGAAAATGGGGGGAAATGGGAAAAAATGGGGGGAAAAATGGGGGAAATTGGGAAAAAAAATGGGGGGAAAAAATGGGGGGGAAAAATGGGGGAAATTGGGAAAAAAATGGGGGGAAAAATTATAAAATAATGGGGGAAATTAAAAAAATGCGGGGGAAAAATTACAAAATAATGGGGGGAAATTGGGGGAAAAAATGGGGGGAAAATTACAAAATAATGGGGGGAAAAATGGGGAGAATTGGGAAAAAATGGGGGGAAAAATTACAAAATAATGGGGGGAAATTGCAAAACTTGGGAGGAAAAATTACAAAATAATGGGGGGAAAAATGGGGGGAAATTGGGGAAAAAATGGGGGGAAAAGTGGGGGGAATTGGGAAAAATGGGGGGAAAAATTACAAAATAATGGGGGAAATTAAAAAAATGCGGGGGAAAAATTACAAAATAATGGGGGGAAATTGGGAAAAAGGGGGGGGAAAATTACAAAATAATGGGGGGATAAATGGGGGAAAATTTAAAAAAAATTGGGGGGAAAATTGCAAAAAAATGGAAGAAAAAAAAATCACAAAAATGGGGGAAATAAAAAAAATGGGGGGAAATTGCAAAAAATAGGGGGGAAATAAAAAAAATGGGGGAATAAAAAAATGGGGGGAAATAAAAAATGGGGGGAATTAAAAAAATGGGGGGAAAATGGGGGAAAGAAAAAAATGGGGAAAAAATGGGGTGAAAATAAAAAATAGGGGGAAAATAAAAAAAATAGGGGGAATAAAAAAATGGGAAAAAATTGGGGGGAAAATTGCAAAAAAATGGGAGGAAAAAATCACAAAAAAATGGGGGAAATAAAAGAACTGGGGGGAAATACTAAAAAAAAAAAAAAGGGGGGGTTGAATCACAAAAATGGGGAGGGAATCCTAAAAAATGGGGGGGTGAATTTTAAAAAATGAGAGGAAAAAAAATCACACAAATTGGGGTAAATAAATAAAAAATTGGGGGGGGGACTCTAAAAGGGGAGTGGGGGTTTTGGGGACCCCAAAAAGGGGTTTAGGACCCCCCTGACCCCCCTGTTTTGTCCCCTCCAGGACCCCCAAATTGGGGGGGAGGATCCTGTGCGCCTTCTGGAACCCCCAGGAGGGGCGCTGGGACTCGGGGGGGTGCCGGGTGGTGCCCCCCAAAAACGGGACCCCCCCCCCAGGGCACCGTCTGTGCCTGCGACCACCTGACGAGCTTCGCTGTCCTGCTGGCCTTCAACGAGATCCAGGTGCCCCAAAACCCCCTGAAATCACCCCAAAAACTGCCCCAAAACCACCCCAAAATCATCCCAAAAATAGCCTCAAAATATCCCAGAAATCACCCCAAAAATCCCCCAAAATCACCTGACGAGCTTCGCTGTCCTGCTGGCCTTCAACGAGATCCAGGTGCCCCAAAACCCCCTGAAATCACCCCAAAACCACCCCTGAAACATCCCAGAAACATCCCAAAAATATCCTCAAAATAATCTGGAAATAACCCCAAAAATCCCCCAAAATCACCCCAAAACTGTCCTCAAAATATCCTGGAAATCACCCCAAAAATCCCCCAAAATCACCCAAAATCAGCGGAGGAGCTTCGCTGTCCTGCTGGCCTTCAACGAGATCCAGGTGCCCCAAAACCCCCTGAAATCACCCCAAAAATATCCCTGAAACATCCCAAAAACATCCCAAAAATAGCCTCAAAATATCCTCGAAATCACCCCAAAAATCTCCCAAAATCACCCTAAAAACATCCCTGAAACATCCCAAAATCACCCCTAAAATAGCCTCGAAATAACCCCAAAAACTGCCCCAAAACCACCCCAAAATCCCCCAAATTCACCCCAAAAATAGCCTCAAGATATCCTTGAAATCACCCCAAAAACCCCCCAAAATCACCCAAAATCAGCTGAGGAGCTTCGCTGTCCTGCTGGCCTTCAACGAGATCCAGGTGCCCCAAAATCCCCTGAAATCACCCCAAAAACTGCCCCAAAGCCACCCCAAAAATATCCTGAAAAAAATCCTTGAAATAACCCCAAAAATCCCCCAAAAACACCCCAAAATCCCCTCAAATCACCCCAAAAATATCCCCAAAACATCCTGAAAATATCCTCGAAATCACCCCAAAAACTGCCCCAAAATCCCCCAAAATCCCCTGAAATCACCCCAAAAACTGCCCCAAAACCACCCCAAAACCCCCTGAAATCACCCCAAAAACTGCCCCAAAATCCCCCAAAATCCCCCAAACCAGCTTCAAATAACCCCAAAATCCCCCGAAATCGCCCCCAAAATCCCCCAAAGCCACCCCAGGGACCCCCAGACTCCCTGGGGTGGCCCTGGTGGCCTTGGGGTGGCCCTGGGGATCCCAAGAGGTGGCCTTGGGGTGGCCCTGGTGGCCCTGAGGGTCCCCAGAAGGTCCCAGGGGTGGCCCTGGTGGCCCTGAGGTGGCCCTGGTGGCCCTGGGGGTGGCCCTGGGGGTCCCAAGAAGGTCCCAGGGGTGGCCCTGGTGGCTCTGGGGTGGCCCTGGTGGCCCTGGGGGTCCCAAGAAGGTCCCAGGGGTGGCCCTGGTGGCCCTGGAGGTCCTGAGAAGGTCCCAGGGGTGGCCCTGGTGGCTCTGGGTGGCCCTGGGGGTCCCAAGAGGTGGCCTTGGGGTGGCCTTGGGGTGGCCCTTGGGAGTGTCACAGGTGGCCCTGACGATCTCGGTGGTGGCCCTGGGGGTGTCACTGGGGATGTCACTGGTGGCCCTGGGCGTGTCTGTGGTGGCCCTGGTGGCCCTGGGGATGTCACTGGGGGTGTCACTGTCCCTCTGTCCCCCCTGTCCCCCCAGGAGCACTGGCTGCTGGACCTGGTGACGCAGGTGGCCCTGGGGGTGTCGGTGGTGTCACTGGTGTCACTGGTGGTGTCACTGATGTCACTGGTGTCACTGTCCCCCCTGTCCCCCCCAGGAGCACTGGCTGCTGGACCTGGTGACGCAGGTGGCCCTGGGGGTGTCACTGAGGATGTCACTGGTGTCCCTGTCCCCCCCAGGAGCACTGGCTGCTGGACCTGGTGACACAGGTGGCCCTGGGGGTGTCGGTGGTGGCCCTGGTGGTGTCACTGGTGTCACTGTCCCCCCTGTCCCCCCCAGGAGCACTGGCTGCTGGACCTGGTGACACAGGTGGCCCTGGGGGTGTCACTGAGGATGTCACTGGCATCACTGGGGATGTCACTGGTGGCCCTGGGGGTGTCACTGGGGGTGTCACTGGTGTCACTGGTGTCACTGGGGATGGCAGTGGTGGCCCTGGGGGTGTCACTGGTGTCACTGGGAGTGTCACTGGTGTCACTGGGGATGGCAGTGGTGGCCCTGGTGTCACTGAGGGTGTCACTGGGGGTGTCCCTGGTGTCACTGTCCCCCGTGTCCCCCCCAGGAGCACTGGCTGCTGGACCTGGTGACGCAGGTGGCCCTGGGGGTGTCGGTGGTGGCCCTGGGGGTGTCACTGATGTCACTGTCCCCCCTGTCCCCCCCAGGAGCACTGGCTGCTGGACCTGGTGACACAGGTGGCCCTGGGGGTGTCATTGGTGGCCCTGGTGTCACTGAGGGTGTCCCTGTCCCCCCAGGAGCACTGGCTGCTGGACCTGGTGACGCAGGTGGCCCTGGGGGTGTCGGTGGTGGCCCTGGTGGCCCTGGTGTCACTGAGGATGTCACTGTCCCCCCCAGGAGCACTGGCTGCTGGACCTGGTGACGCAGGTGGCCCTGGGGGTGTCGGTGGTGGCCCTGGTGGCCCTGGAGGTGTCCCTGGTGTCACTGAGGGTGTCCCTGTCCCCCCCAGGAGCACTGGCTGCTGGACCTGGTGATGCAGGTGGCCCTGGGGGTGTCACTGGTGTCACTGGGGGTGTCACTGGTGTCACTGGGGTTGTCACTGAAGATGTCACTGGTGTCACTGGGGATGTCATTGGTGGCCCTGGGGGTATCACTGAGGATGTCATTAGTGGCCCTGGGGGTGTCGGTGGTGGCCCTGGTGGCCCTGGTGGCCCTGGTGGCCCTGGTGTCACTGAGGGTGTCCCTGTCCCCCCCAGGAGCACTGGCTGCTGGACCTGGTGACGCAGGTGGCCCTGGGGGTGTCGGTGGTGGCCCTGGTGGCCGCGGCCGCCACCTTCGCGCTGTGCCGCGCCGTGGCCGAGCCGCGCCGGACGCTGCAGCTGCACCTGAGCCTGAGCCTGCTGGGGGGACACCTGGCCTTCCTGCTGGGCATTGACCGGGCACACAGCCCGGTACGGGGGGATTTGGGGGGATTTGGGGGGATTTGGGGTCATTTTGGGGGGATTTGGGGTCATTTAGAGGGGGTTTGGGGTCATTCTGGGGGGATTTGGGATCATTCTGGGGGGGTTTGGAGGTGCCTTCCTGCTGGGCATCGACCGGGCACACAGCCCGGTACGGGGGGTTTGGGGGTCCCCAAGGGGGTTTGGGGTCATTTAGGGGGGGTTTGGGGTCATTCTGGGGGGATTTGGGGGGTTTGGAGGTGCCCCTGGCCTTCCTGCTGGGCATCGACCGCGCACACAGCCCGGTACGGGGGGGTTTGGAGGGATTTGGGGTCATTTAGAGGGGATTTGGGGTCATTCTGGGGGGATTTGGGGTCATTCTGGGGGGATTTGGGGTCATTTAGGGGGGATTTGGGTGGTTTGGAGGTGCCCCCTGGCCTTCCTGCTGGGCATTGACCAGGCACACAGCCCGGTACGGGGGGTTTGGGGGTCCCCAAGAGGGTTTGGGGGAGTTTGGGGGGGATTTGGGGTCATTTTGGGGGGATTTGGGGTCATTTGGGGGGGATTTGAGGGGTTTGGAGGTGCCCCCTGGCCTTCCTGCTGGGCATCGACCGCGCACACAGCCCGGTACAGCGGGGTTTGGGGTCATTTTGGGGGGATTTGGGGTCATTTGGGGGGTTTGGAGGTGCCCCTGGCCTTCCTGCTGGGCATCGACCGGGCACACAGCCCGGTACGGGGGGTTTGGGGGGATTTGGGGGTCCCCAAGGGGGTTTGGGGTCATTTAGGGGGGATTTGGGGTCATTTAGAGGGGATTTGGGGTCATTCTGGGGGATTTGGGGGGGTTTGGGGTCATTTGGGGGGGATTTGGGGGGTTTGGAGGTGCCCCTGGCCTTCCTGCTGGGCATTGATGGCCTGTGCATCCCCAGGTGTCACCTGTGTGTCACCTGTGTCACCTGTGTGTCACCTGTGTGTCACTGTGTGTCACCTGATTGTCACCTGTCACCTGTGTGTCACCTGTGTGTCACCTGTGTCACCTGTGTGTCACCTGTGTGTCACCTGTGTGTCACCTGTGTCACCTGATTGTCACCTGTGTGTCACTGTGTCACCTGTGTCTCACCTGTGTCACACCTGTGTGTCACTTCTGTGTCACTGTGTGTCACCTGTGTGTCACCTGTCTCACCTGTGTCTCACCTGTGTGTCACCTGTGTCTCACCTGTCTGTCTGTCTGTCCCCAGGTGTTCTGTGTGGTGACAGCGGTGACCCTGCACCTGTCCTACCTGTCTGCGTTCTGCTGGATGGCGCTGCAGGGGCTGCACCTGTGTCTCACCTGTCTCACCTGTGTCTAACCTGTCTGTCTGTCTGTCTGTCTGTCCCCAGGTGTTCTGTGTGGTGACAGCGGTGACCCTGCACCTGTCCTACCTGTCTGCGTTCTGCTGGATGGCGCTGCAGGGGTTGCACCTGTGTCACCTGAGTGTCACCTGTCTGTCTGTCTGTCTGTCTGTCCCCAGGTGTTGTGTGTGGTGACGGCGGTGACCCTGCACCTGTCCTACCTGTCTGCGTTCTGCTGGATGGCGCTGCAGGGGCTGCACCTGAGTGTCACCTGTGTGTCACCTGTGTGTCACCTGTGTGTCCCTGTGTCTCACCTGTCTGTCTGTCCGTCTGTCCCCAGGTGTTCTGTGTGGTGACAGCAGTGACCCTGCACCTGTCCTACCTGTCTGCGTTCTGCTGGATGGCGCTGCAGGGGCTGCACCTGTGTCTCACCTGTCACACCTGTGTCTCACCTGTCTGTCTGTCTGTCTGTCCCCAGGTGTTCTGTGTGGTGACAGCGGTGACCCTGCACCTGTCCTACCTGTCTGCGTTCTGCTGGATGGCGCTGCAGGGGCTGCACCTGTGTCACCTGTCTCACCTGTGTGTCACATGTCTGTCTGTCTGTCTGTCCCCAGGTGTTGTGTGTGGTGACGGCGGTGACCCTGCACCTGTCCTACCTGTCGGCGTTCTGCTGGATGGCGCTGCAGGGGTTGCACCTGTGTCACCTGAGTGTCACCTGTCTGTCTGTCTGTCTGTCCCCAGGTGTTGTGTGTGGTGACGGCGGTGACCCTGCACCTGTCCTACCTGTCGGCGTTCTGCTGGATGGCGCTGCAGGGGCTGCACCTGAGTGTCACCTGAGTGTCACCTGTGTCTCACCTGTGTCTCACCTGTGTCTCACCTATGTGTCACCTGTGTCTCACCTGTCTGTCTGTCTGTCCGTCCCCAGGTGTTCTGTGTGGTGACAGCGGTGACCCTGCACCTGTCCTACCTGTCTGCGTTCTGCTGGATGGCGCTGCAGGGGCTGCACCTGAGTGTCACCTGTCACACCTGTGTCTCACCTGTCTCACCTGTGTCTCACCTGTGTCTCACCTGTGTCTCACCTGTCTGTCTGTCTGTCCCCAGGTGTTCTGTGTGGTGACGGCGGTGACCCTGCACCTGTCCTACCTGTCTGCGTTCTGCTGGATGGCGCTGCAGGGGCTGCACCTGTGTCTCACCTGTCTCACCTGTGTCTAACCTGTCTGTCTGTCCGTCTGTCTGTCCCCAGGTGTTCTGTGTGGTGACAGCGGTGACCCTGCACCTGTCCTACCTGTCTGCGTTCTGCTGGATGGCGCTGCAGGGGCTGCACCTGAGTGTCACCTGTGTGTCACCTGTGTCACCTGTGTCACCTGTGTCTCACCTGTGTGTCACCTGTGTGTCCCTGTGTCTCACCTGTCTGTCTGTCTGTCCCCAGGTGTTCTGTGTGGTGACAGCGGTGACCCTGCACCTGTCCTACCTGTCTGCGTTCTGCTGGATGGCGCTGCAGGGGCTGCACCTGTACGTGCTGCTGGTCCAGGTGTTCCCCCCGGCCTGGCTCCGCCCACGGCCGCTCCTGGCCCTGGGCTACGGCCCCGCCCTGGCCGTGGTGGCGCTGGCGGCGGCGGTGTACCCGCGGGGGTACGGCACCGATCAATAGTGAGTGATTGATAGTGATCAATAACCATCAATAGTGATCAATAGTGATCAATAGTGATCAATAGTGATCAATAGTGGCCGTGGTGGCGCTGGCGGCAGCGGCGTACCCGCGGGGGTACGGCACTGATCAATAGTGAGTGATCAATAACCAATGATACTGATCAATAGTGATCAATAGTGATCAATAGTGATCAATAGTGAGTGATCAATAGTAATCAATAGTGATCAATAGTGGCCGTGGTGGCGCTGGCGGCAGCGGCGTACCCGCGGGGGTACGGCACTGATCAATAGTGAGTGATCAATAACCAATGATACTGATCAATAGTGATCAATAGTGATCAATAGTGATCAATAGTGATCAATAGTGGCCGTGGTGGCGCTGGCGGCGGCGGTGTACCCGCGGGGATACGGCACCGATCAATAGTGAGTGATTGGTAGTGATCAATAGTGATCAATAACCATTGATAGTGATCAATAGTGATCAATAGTGATCAATAGTGATCAATAGTGAGTGATCAATAGTGATCAATAGTGAGTGATCAATAACCATCAATAGTGAGGGATCAATAGTGAGGGATCAATAGTGAGTGATCAATAGTGATCAATAGGGATCAATAGGGATCAATAGGGATCAATAACCATCAATAGTGATCGATAGTGATCAATAATGAGTGATCAATAGTGATCAATAACCATTGATACTGATCAATACTGATCAATAGGGATCAATAGGGATCAATAGTGATCAATAGAGACTGATCAATAGTGATCAATAGTGAATGGGAGGGCAGCTGCAAAGGCTCCCAGTCCCTCCCAGTCCCTCCCAGTCCATCCCAGTCCCTCCCAGTCCCTCCCAGTCCATCCCAGTCCATTCCCAGTCCCTCCCAGTCCATCCCAGTCCATCCCAGTCCCTCCCAGTCCATCCCAGTCCCTCCCAGTCCGTCCCAGTCCATCCCAGTCCATCCCAGTCCATTCCCAGTCCATTCCCAGTCCCTCCCAGTTAATCCCAGTCCGTTCCAGTGGCTGGCTGTCCATTCCCAGTCCCTCCCAGTCCCTCCCAGTCCATTCCCAGTCCATCCCAGTCCCTCCCAGTCCATTCCCAGTTTGATCCCAGTTTGATCCCAGTCCCTCCCAGTCCATTCCCAGTTAATCCCAGTCCGTTCCAGTTGCTGGCTGTCCATTCCCAGTCCCTCCCAGTTTGATCCCAGTCCCTCCCAGTCCATCCCAGTTAATCCCAGTCCCTCCCAGTCCCTCCCAGTCCCTCCCAGTTAATCCCAGTCCGTTCCAGTTGCTGGCTGTCCATTCCCAGTCCGTCCCAGTCCCTCCCAGTCCCTCCCAGTCCATCCCAGTCCCTCCCAGTCCCTCCCAGTCCATCCCAGTCCCTCCCAGTCCCTCCCAGTCCCTCCCAGTCCCTCCCAGTTAATCCCAGTCCGTTCCAGTTGCTGGCTGTCCATTCCCAGTCCCTCCCAGTCCCTCCCAGTCCCTCCCAGTTAATCCCAGTCCGTTCCAGTTGCTGGCTGTCCATTCCCAGTCCCTCCCAGTTAATCCCAGTCCGTTCCAGTTGCTGGCTGTCCCTCGAGCGCGGTTTCCGCTGGAGCTTCCAGGGCCCCGTCATCGTCATCACCGCCGTGAGTGACACCTGGGGACACCTGGGGACACCTGGGGACACCTGTGTCACACCTGTGTCACACCTCTGTCACCCATGTCACCTGTGTCACACCTGAGTGTCACCTGAGTGTCACCTCCTGTGTCACCTGCGTCACACCTGTGTGTCACCTGTGTCACCTGCGTCACACCTGTGTGTCACCTGTGTCACCTGTGTCACACCTGGGGGACACCTGTGTCACCTGAGTCACACCTGTGTCACCTGAGTCACACCTGTGTCACCTGTGCCACACCTGAGTGTCACCTGTGTCACACCTGTGTCACCCCCAGTGTCACCCATGTCACCTGTGTCACACCTGAGTGTCACCTGAGTGTCACCTCCTGTGTCACCTGCGTCACACCTGTGTGTCACCTGTGTCACACCTGGGGGACACCTGTGTCACCTGAGTCACACCTGTGTCACCTGTGTCACACCTGTGTCACCCCCAGTGTCACCCATGTCACCTGTGTCACACCTGTGTCACACCTGAGTAACACCTGAGTGTCACCTGTGTCACCTGTGTCACACCTGTGTCACCTTCTGTGTCACACCTGAGTCTCACACTTGTGTCACACCTGAGTCATCTCCTGTGTCACCTGAGTGTCACCTGTGTCACACCTGAGTGTCACACGAGTCACACCTGTGTCACACCTGTGTCACCCCATGTCACCCCTCACTGTCACCCCAATGTCACTCTGCTGTCCCCAGTCCCCCAGTGTCCCCAAATGTCCCCAATGTCCCTCCCCGTCTCTGTCCCAAGTGTCCCCAAGTGTCCCCAGAGTGTCCCCAGTGTCCCCAAACCCCCCCAGTGTCCCCAGTGTCCCCTCAGTGTCCCCAGTGTCCCCCCAATGTCCCCAATCCCCCTCAGTGTCCCCAATCCCCCCCAGTGTCCCCAATGTCCCCAGTGTCCCCCCGGTGTCCCCCCAATGTCCCCAATGTCCCCAGTCCTCCCAGTGTCCCCCCAGTGTCCCCAGTCCCCCCCGGTGTCCCCAGAGTGTCCCCAGTGTCCCCCCCAGTGTCCCCCCCAGTGTCCCCAGTGTCCCCAATCCCCCCCAGTCTCCCCGGTGTCCCCCCGGTGTCCCCAAGTGTCCCCTTTGTCCCCAGGCCAACGCCGCCATCCTCGTTGTCACCCTCTGGAAGTTGGTGCAGAAATTCCAGGAGGTCACCCCGGACATGGGGACACTGCGCCGGGCACGGTGGGGACATGGGGACACCCAGGGGACACTGGGGACATTGGGGACACTGGGGACACCCGGACATGGGGACCCTGCGCCGGGCACGGTGGGGACATGGGGACACCCAGGGGACACCCAGGGGACACTGAGGGGACACTGAGGGGACATTGGGGACATGGGGACACTGCGCTGGGCACGGTGGGGACATGGGGACACTGAGGGGACACTGGGGACATTGGGGACACCCGGACATGGGGAACACCCGGACATGGGGACACTGCGCCAGGCACGGTGGGGACAGTGGGGACACTGAGGGGACATTGGAGACATTGGGGGGACTGGGGACATTGGGGACACTGAGGGGACATCGGGGACACTGGGGACATTGAGGGGACACTGGGGACATGGGGACCCTGTGCCGGGCACGGTGGGGACACTGGGGACAGTGGGGACACTGGGGGGACACTGGGGACATTGGGGACACTGGGGACACCGAGGGGACACTGGGGACAGTGGGGACATGGGGACCCTGCGCCGGGCACGGTGGGGACACTGGGGACACTGAGGGGACACTGAGGGGACATTGGGCACATGGGGACCCTGTGCCGGGCACGGTGGGGACATTGGGGACACTGAGGGGACACTGGGGACACTGGGGACATGGGGACACTGAGGGGACATTGGGGACACCGAGGGGACATTGGGGACACTGGGGACACCGAGGGGACATTGGGGACATTGGGGACACTGGGGGGACATGGGGACCCTGCGTCGGGCACGGTGGGGACACTGGGGACATAGGGGACACCAAGGGGACACTGGGGACATTGAGGACATGGGGACATTGGGGACACTGGGGGGACACTGGGGACATTGGGGACATGGGGACCCTGCGCCGGGCACGGTGGGGACAGTGGGGACAGTGGGGACATTGGGGACACTGGGGACATTGAGGGGACATTGGGGACATTGGGGACACTGAGGGGACATTGGGGACACTGAGGGGACACTGAGGGGACATTGGGGACATGGGGACCCTGCGCCGGGCACGGTGGGGACACTGAGGGGACATTGGGGACACTGAGGGGACACTGGGGACATTGGGGACAATGGGGACACTGAGGGGACACTGGGGACAATGGGGACAATGGGGACACTGAGGGGACATTGGGGACACTGAGGGGACATTGGGGACATTGGGGACATGGGGACATTGGGGACACCGAGGGGACACTGAGGGGACATGGGGAAATTGGGGACCCTGCGCCGGGCATGGTGGGGACACTGAGGGGACATTGGGGACACTGAGGGGACACTGGGGACAATGGGGACACTGAGGGGACAGTGGGGACATTGGGGACATGGGGACAGTGGGGACATTGGGGACATGGGGACACTGGGGACATTGGGGATACTGAGGGGACATTGGGGATACTGAGGGGACATTGGGGACAGTGAGGGGACACTGGGGACATTGGGGACACTGAGGGGACAGTGGGGACAGTGGGGACATGGGGACAGTGGGGACATTGGGGACATGGGGACACTGGGGACAGTGGGGACATTGGGGACATGGGGACCCTGTGCCGGGCACGGTGGGGACACTGAGGGGACATTGGGGACATTGGGGACACTGGGGGGACACTGAGGACACCTGGACATGGGGACCCTGCGCCGGGCACGGTGGGGACACTGGAGACACTGAGGGGACACTGAGGGGACACTGGGGACATTGGGGGGACTGGGGACACTGAGGGGACATTGGGGACACCAAGGGGACATTGGGGACACTGGGGACACTGGGGGGACATGGGGACCCTGCGCTGGGCACGGTGGGGACACCGAGGGGACACTGGGGGGACATTAGGGACCCTGGGGACATTGGGGACACTGAGGGGACATTGGGGACATGGGGACACTGAGGGGACATTGAGGACACTGGGGATGCTGGGGGCATCGAGGGGACAGTGGGGACATTGGGGACACTGAGGGGACACTGGGGACACCCGAACATGGGGACCCTGCACCGGGCACAGTGGGGACACCCAGGGGACATTGGGGGGACACTGGGGACAGAGACGACATCGGGGGGGGGGGGGGACGCTCAGGTGACACCCAGGTGACACCCGGGTGACACCGCAACGCCATTGGCTGTCCCCAGGGTGCTGTGGGTGACGTCACTGGGCCAGCTCTCCCTGCTGGGCTCTGGTTGGGCGCTGGGCCTGGGGGCGGGGCTTGGCTGGGCGGGGGGGGCGGGGCCGCCCCTCCCCCCCGGCAGCGCCCCCCCGCCCCTCCCCCTCCTGTTCTGCATCGTCAACGCCGCCCAGGGGCTGCTGATCTTCCTGTGCCACTGCCTGGGGCACCCCAAGGTACCAAAACCCCACAAATTCACCCCAAAAACCGACCCCGGATCCTCAAAAACCCAAAATCCCAAAAAACCCCAAAAAAATCGCCCAAAAAACCCCAAAAACCCCACCCCAAAACCTCCCCGGGACCCCCAAATCCCTCCAGGGGCTGCTGATCTTCCTGTGCCACTGCCTGGGGCACCCCAAGGTACCAAAACCCCACAAATTCACCCCAAAAACCGACCTGGGATCCTCAAAAACCCCAAAATCCCAAAAAACCCCAAAAATCCCAAAAAAAACCCCAAAAAACCCCACCCAAAACCTCCCCGGGACCCCCAAATCCCCCCAGCGCTGCTGATCTTCCTGTGCCACTGCCTGGGGCACCCCAAGGTACCAAAACCCCCCAAATTCACCCCAAAAACCGACCCAGGATCCTCAAAAATCCTAAAATCCCCAAAAAACCCCAAAATCCCCCAAAAAACCCCACCCAAAAACCTCCCCGGGACCCCCAAATCCCCCCCAGCGCTGCTGATCTTCCTGTGCCACTGCCTGGGGCACCCCAAGGTACCAAAACCCCACAAATTCACCCCAAAAACCGACCCAGGATCCTCAAAAACCCCAAAATCCCAAAAAACCCCAAAATCCCCAGAAAATCCCCCAAAAATCCACCCGGGACCCCAAAAACCCCAAAATTTTCCCCAAAACCCCCAAATTCCCCCCAAAATCCACCTGGGACCCCCAAAATTCCCCCCAAACTGCCCCTGGTCCAAACTGGGAGGGTCCCAGTTCATACTGGGCCATTCCCAGTTCATACTGGGCCATTCCCAGTTCAAACTGGGAGTTCCCAGTTCATACTGGGCCATTCCCAGTTCATACTGGGCCATTCCCAGTTCACACTGGGCTATTCCCAGTTCAAACTGGGAGTTCCCAGTTCCCACTGGGCCTTTCCCAGTTCAAACTGGGCCATTCCCAGTTCAAACCAGTTGATCCCAGTTCAAACCAGTTGATCCCAGTAGACACAGGGCCGTTCCCAGTTCAAACCAGTTGATCCCAGTTCACACTGGCTGTTCCCAGTCCAAACCAGTTGATCCCAGTTCACACTGGGCCATTTCCAGTTCACACTGGGCCATTCCCAGTTCAAACCAGTTGATCCCAGTTCAAACCGTGCCATTCCCTGTTGACACCGTGCTGTTCCCAGTTCAAACCAGTTGATCCCAGTTCACACTGGGCCATTCCCAGTTCAAACCATGCTGTTCCCAGTCCAAACCAGCCGCTCCCAGTCCAAACCAGCCGCTCCCAGTTCAAACCAGTTGATCCCAGTTTGTTGCAGGTGCGGGGCTGGTACCGCTCCCTGCTGTGCCCGCGCTCCCGGCCCTACTCGGAGTTCACCAGTAACACCAGTAACACCAGTAACCTGACCAGTATGAGCCGGGTCAGGGGATCCCAGTCACACCAGTAACAGGTGAGCCATCCCAGTAACCCCAGTAACCCCAGTCACACCAGTAACACCAGGTGAGATATCCCAGTCACACCAGTAACACCAGGTGAGATATCCCAGTCACACCAGTCACACCAGTAACACCAGTAACCTGACCAGTATGAGCCGCGTCAGGGGCTCCCAGTAACACCAGTAACACCAGTAACACCAGGTGAGTCATCCCAGTAACACCAGTAACACCAGTAACCTGACCAGTATGAGCCGCGTCAGGGGCTCCCAGTAACACCAGTAACAGGTGAGCCATCCCAGTAACCCCAGTAACACCAGTAACACCAGTAACACCAGTAACCTGACCAGTATGAGCCGCGTCAGGGGCTCCCAGTCACACCAGTAACAGGTGAGCCATCCCAGTAACCCCAGTAACCCCAGGTGAGATATCCCAGTCACACCAGTAACACCAGTAACACCAGTAACCTGACCAGTATGAGCCGCGTCAGGGGATCCCAGTCACACCAGTAACACCAGGTGAGATATCCCAGTCACACCAGTAACACCAGTAACACCAGTAACCTGACCAGTATGAGCCGCGTCAGGGGATCCCAGTCACACCAGTAACACCAGGTGAGTCATCCCAGTAACACCAGTCACACCAGTAACACCAGTAACACCAGTAACCTGACCAGTATGAGCCGGGTGAGGGGCTCCCAGTCACACCAGTGACACCAGTAACACCAGGTGAGTCATCCCAGTAACACCAGTCACACCAGTAACACCAGTAACCTGACCAGTATGAGCCGGGTCAGGGGATCCCAGTGACACCAGTAACACCAGTAACACCAGTCACACCAGTAACACCAGTAACACCAGTAACACCAGTCACACCAGTAACACCAGTAACACCAGTAACCTGACCAGTATGAGCCGGGTCAGGGGATCCCAGTCACACCAGTAACACCAGGTGAGTCATCCCAGTCACACCAGTAACACCAGTAACCTGACCAGTATGAGCCGCGTCAGGGGATCCCAGTCACACCAGTAACACCAGTAACACCAGTGACTCCAGGTGAGCCATCCCAGTCACACCAGTAACACCAGTAACAGGTGAGCCATCCCAGTCACACCAGTAACACCAGTCACACCAGTATGGGCCGGGTGAGGGGATCCCAGTAACACCAGTCACACCAGTGACCCCTCCCAGTAACCCCAGTGACCCCTCCCAGTAACACCAGTCACACCAGTGACTCCTCCCAGTAACCCCAGTGACCCCAGTGACCCCAGTGACCCCTCCAAGTAAAACCAGTAACCCCAGTGACCCCTCCCAGTGACCCCAGTGACCCCTCCCAGTAAAACCAGTAACCCCAGTGACCCCTCCCAGTGACCCCAGTGACCCCTCCCAGTAAAACCAGTAACCCCAGTGACCCCTCCCAGTAACCCCAGTGACCCCAGTGACCCCCCCAGTGACCCCAGTGACCCCTCCCAGTAACCCCAGTGACCCCTCCCAGTGACCCCAGTAACCCCTCCCAGTAACCCCAGTGACCCCTCCCAGTAACCCCAGTAACCCCAGTGACCCCTCCCAGTAACCCCAGTAACCCCTCCCAGTAACCCCAGTGACCCCTCCCAGTAACCCCAGTAACCCCAGTGACCCCTCCCAGTAACCCCAGTAACCCCAGTGACCCCTCCCAGTAACCCCAGTAACCCCTCCCAGTAACCCCAGTGACCCCTCCCAGTAACCCCAGTGACCCCTCCCAGTAACCCCAGTGACCCCTCCCAGTAACCCCAGTGACCCCTCCCAGTGACCCCAGTGACCCCTCCCAGTAACCCCAGTAACCCCAGTATTTCCTCCCAGTAAAACCAGTAACCCCAGTGACCCCTCCCAGTAACCCCAGTAACCCCAGTAACCCCCACAGGTGCCAAAAATTCCGGAAAAAATTCGAAAATTCCAGGAAAAATCTTCGGAATTTTGGGAAAAAACCGACGGAATTCCGGGAAAAAAATCTTCGGAATTTGGGGAAAAATCTTCGGAATTTTGGGAAAAATCTTTGGAATTTTGGGGAAAATCTTGGGAATTTTGGGGGAAATCTTGGGAATTTTGGGGGAAATCTTGGGAATTTTGGGGCTTTTTGCCGCCCCTCCCCCTGGAGATCAATAAAGGATCCCGAGCTCGGCTTTGGGGCCAATTCCAGAAATTTTGGGAAATTTTGGGGTGAATTCCTGCAAATTCCGGGATTTGGGGGAGAATTCTTGAGATTTTGGGGGAAATTCCTGGGATTTTGTGGAGAATTCAGGGAATTTGAGGGTGATTTCTGGGATTTATGGGAGAAATTCCTGGGATTTCAGGGCGAATTCCCAAGATTTTGGGGTGAATTCCCAGATTTTGGGGTGAATTCCCAGATTTTGGGGAGAATTCCTGAGATTTTGAGGGGAAATTCTGGGAATTTGGGGGCAAATTCTGCTATTTTGGGGGTGAATTCCCAGATTTGGGGGCAAAATCCTGGGATTTTGGGGCGAATTCCCAGATTTTGGGGAAATTCTGGGAATTTGGGGGCAAATTCTGGGATTTTTGGGGTGAATTCCCAGATTTCAGGATGAATTCCTGGGATTTCAGGGCGAATTCCCAAGATTTTGGGGTGAATTCCCAGATTTTGGGGAAATTCCCAAGATTTTGGGGAGAATTCCTGAGATTTTGGGGGGAAATTCTGGGAATTTGGGGGCAAATTCTGGGATTTTGGGGATGAATTCCCAGATTTTGGGGCGAAATCCTGGGATTTTGGGTTAATTCCCAAGATTTTGGGGTGAATTCCCAGATTTCGGGGTGAATTCCCAGATTTTGGGGCAAATTCTTGGATTTTTTGGCAATTTCCTGGAGTTTTGGGGCGAATTCCTGAGATTTTGGGGCTGAATTCTGGGAATTTTGGGGTGAATTCCTGGAATTTTGGGGCTGAATTCTGGGAATTTTGGGGCGAATTCCTGGAATTTTGGGGGTGAATTCAGAGAATTTGGGGATTTGGGGTTTTTTTCCAAATTTTTCTTTTTTTATTTCCAAAAATAAACTTTGAGCTGTGCCCCTCCCCCACCCCACGAGGGGGGGCCTCGATCAAGGGACCCCCCCCCCAAAAAAACCCCCCCAGGGACCCCAAACCCCCCCAGGGACCCCCCAAAACCCCCCCAGGGACCCCCAAATTCCCCCCAGGGACCCCCGGATTTGGGGGGGGCCCATCCCAGAGAATCCCAAATTTTTTTTGGGGGGGGTCTCAAACCACCCCGAATTTTTTTTTGGGGGGGTCCCAAATGAGCCCCAAATTTTGGGGAGGGGTTGCAGCCGCTCTAAAATTTGGGGAGGGGTCCCCGATGAGACCCTCCTCAAATTGGGGGGGGTCTCAACCCTTCTGAACCCCCCCAAAACCCCCCTGGACCCCCCCAAAATGATCCAAAAAATCTCCAAATTTTGGGGAGGGGGTCCCAGATGAGCCCCAAATTTTGGGGAGGGGTCGCAGCCCCTCCAAAATTTGGGGAGGGGTCTCAGGTGAGCCTGGAGGGGGATCCTCAACCCTCCTGGACCCCCCCAAACCCCCCCCAAATTTCTCCCATGATCCAAAAGACCCCCAAATTTTGGGGAGGGGGCTCCAAATGACCTCAAATTTTGGGGAGGGGTCGCAGCCACTCCAAAATTTGGGGAGGGGTCCCAGACCATCCCATCCTCGAGGGGGTTTGGGGGTCACACAGGGGGGTCCCAGCCCTTCTGGACCCCCCCCAAAATTCCTCCCATGATCCAAAAGAGCCCCAAATTTTGGGGAGGGGGCCCCACATTTTGATGTGGGGGGGTCGCAGCCACTCCAAAATTTGGGGAGGGGTCCCAGCCCATCCCCTCCTCCCGGGGGGGGTCCCCAAATCCGGATCCGGGGGGGTGTTTGGGGGGGGTCTCACCCCCTTTTCCCCCCTCCCCCCCAAATCCCACGATGCTCAAGCGCCCCCAGATTTAGGGAGGGGGATGGGGGGGGTGCGGTAATTTGGGGAGGGGTCTCAGATGAGGCGCTCCTCCCGGGAGGGGGTCCCCAAAGATGGATGTGGGGAGGGGTCTCACCCCCTTTTCCCCCCTCCCCCCAAATCCCACGATGCTCCAGCATCCCCAAATGTGGGGACGGGGGGGGTGTGGGAATTTGGGGAGGGGTCTCAGATGAGGCGCTCCTCGGGGGGGGGTCCCCAAATCCGGATCCGGGGGGGTGTTTGGGGGGGGTCTCACCCCCTTTTTCCCCCCTCCCCCTCAAATCCCACGCCGCCCCCACCACCCCCAGATTAGGGGAGGAGGATGAGGTGTGATAATTTGGGGAGGGGTCTCAGATGAGGCGCTGCTCCCGAGGGGGGGTCCTCAAAGATGGATCTGGTGGGGTGGGAGGGGTCTCACCCCATTTCCCCCCCTCTCCCTCAAATCCCGCCTCCAGCGCCCCCAAATTTGGGGATGGGGACGGGGGGGGTGCGGTAATTTGGGGAGGGGTCTCAGATGAGGCGCTCCTCGGGGGGGGGGGTCCCCAAAGCTGGATCTGGGGGGGGTCTCACCCCTTTTTCCCCCCTCCCCCCCAAATCCCACGATGCTCCAGCGCCCCCAAATCTGGGGATGGGGTGCGGTAATTTGGGGAGGGGTCTCAGATGAGGCGCTCCTCGGGGGGCAGGCGCAGCGGGGCCGGGCCCGGGGGGGCTCCGCGGGCGCCCCCCCCCATCTCCTCGCGGCTGGGCCGGTAGGAGCCCTCGGAGCGGCGCTTCTCGCGCAGCCGCAGCGCCGCCAGCAGCAGCAGCGCCAGCAGCGCCAGCGCCCCCAGACCCCCGAAAATCACCGACAGGGCAACGACCCCCGCCGGCTGAGGGGGGAAAAGGGGCACCCCGGAATCGGGGAACCCGAAATCCACATCAAAAACCCGAAATCCCCCTTAAAATCCCCAAAATTCCCATTAAAAAACCTGAAATCCCCGTTAAAATCCCCATTAAAATCCCTGTGAAAATCTCCGTTAAAATCCCCGAAATCCCCATTAAAATCCCCGTTAAAATCCCCAAAATCCCCATTAAAAAACCCGAAATCCCCGTTAAAATCCCCATTAAAAAAACCGAAATCCCCGTTAAAAGCCCCAAAATCCCCGTTAAAAAAACCCGAAATCCCCTTTAAAATCCTCGTTAAAATCCCCATTAAAATCCTCAAAATCCCCGTTAAAAAAACCAAAATCCCCGTTAAAATCCCCAAAATCCCCATTAAAATCCCCGTTAAAAAAACCAAAATCCCTGTAAAAATCCCCGTTAAAATCCCCATTTAAAAACCCATTAAAATCCCTGAAATCCCCATTAAAATCCTCGAAATTCCCGTTAAAAAACCCAAAATCCCCAGGGACCCCCCAGCAGCGCCAGCGCCCCCAGACCCCCGAAAATCACCGAGAGGGCAACGACCCCCGCGGGCTGAGGGGGGAAAAGGGGCACCCCGGAATCGGGGAACCCGAAATCCTCGTTAGAATCCTCGAAATTTGCGTTAAAATCCCAAAAATCCCCGTTAAAAACCAAAAATCCCCGTTAAAAACCCGGAAATCCCCGTTAAAATCCTCGTTAAAATCCCCGTTTAAATCCCCATTTAAATACCCAAAATCCCCGTTAAAAATACCCAAAATCCCCGTTAAAATCCATGAAATCCCCGCTAAAAAAACCAAAATCCTCAAAATCCCCGTTAAAAAACCCAAAATCCCCATTAAAATCCCCATTAAAAAACCTGAAATCCCCGTTAAAATCCCTGAAATCTCCATTAGAATCCCCAAAATCCCCGTTAAAATCCCTGAAATCCCTGTTAAAATCCCCGTTAAAATCCCCATTTAAAAACCCATTAAAATCCCCCAAATCCCTGCTAAAATCCCCGTTAAATTCCCCATTAAAAAACCCAAAATCCCCATTAAAATCCCCAAAATCCCCGTTACAATTACCGTTAAAATCCCCATAAAAAAAACCAAAATCCCCGTTAAAATCCCCATTAAAATCCCCCAAATCCCTGCTAAAATCCCCGTAAAAATCCCCATTAAAAAACCCAAAATCCCCGTTAAAAACCCCAAAATCCCCGTTAAAAAAACCCAAAATCCCCGTTAAAATCCCCGTAAAAATCCCCATTAAAAAACCCAAAATCCCCGTTAAAATCCTTAAAATCCCCGTTAGAAAACCCCAAATCCCCATAAAAATTCCCGTTAAAATCCCCAAAATCCCCGTTAAAAAACCCGAATTCCAGGAGAATTCCTCAAATCCCCAAAGACACCAAAACCTCCCCAAAACCCTCCTCAAGGACCCCCAAATCCCCCCCAAATCCCTCCCAGGACCCCTCAAATCCCCCCCGGGACCCCCCAAATCCCCCCAGGACCCCCCAAATCCCCCCCAAATTCCCCCCAGGACGCCCCAAACTCCTCCAGTACCCCCCAGATCCCCACCCGGACCCCCCAAATCCCCCCAAACCCCCCAAAATCCCCTTCAGGACCCCCCAAATCCTCCCCAGGACCCCCAAATTCCCCCCCAACCCCCACCCGGCCACCCCAAATTCCCCTCAGAACCCCCAAATCCCCCCAAAATCCTCTCCCAGGACCCCCCAAATCCCCCCGGACCCCTCAAATACCTCCAGGACCCCCAAAATCCTCCCCCAGAACCCCCAAATCCCCTCAACCTCCCCCCAAAATCCCCCTCAGGACCCCCCAAACTCCTCCAGGACCCCCCAAAATCCCCCCAGGACCCCCAATTCGCTCCCTGGACCCCCAAATCCCCCTCAGGACCCCCCAAACTCATCCCAGGACACCCCAAAATCTTCCCCAGGACCCC
>NW_028167297.1:0-17345 GCF_963513975.1 Fringilla coelebs | reverse complement strand
CCAATGTCCTGAGGTGTCACCAAAAGGCCTCCTCAAAATGGCCGCCAGTGTGCTTCAAAATGGCCGCCAATGTGCTATAAAATGGCCGCCAATGTGCCCCAAATGAAGCCAAAATCACCCCAAATGTGTCCCCAAAAGTGTCTCCAAATGTGTTCCCAAATGTGTCACCAAAATTGTCACCAAATGGCCCAAAAATAGCAAAAAATGGGCTCAAAATGGCCGCCAATGTCCTGAGGGGTTGCCAAATGCCCTCCTCAAACTGGCCGCCAGTGTGCTTCAAATGTGGCCAAAATCTCCCCAAAATGGCTGAAAATAGTCCCAAAATGGGCCTCAAATGTGTCCCCAAAAGTGTCCCCAAAAGTGTCCCAACTAGTGTCCCCAAATGACCCCAAAATGGTGAAAAATGGGCTCAAAATGGGCCCAAGATGGCCGCCAATGTCCTGAGGTGACACGAAAAGGCCTCCTCAAAATGGCCGCCAGTGCGCTCCAAATCTGGCCAAAATCACCCCAAAATGGCCCCAAAATGGCTGAAAATGGTCCCAAAATGGGCCTCAAATGTGTCCCCAAAAGTGTCCCCAAAAGTGTCCCCACAAGTGTCCCCAAATGACCCCAAAATGGTGAAAAATGGGCTCAAAATGGGCCCAAGATGGCCGCCAATGTCCTGAGGTGGCACGAAGTGCCCTCCTCAAAATGGCCGCCAGTGTGCCCCAAATGTGGCCAAAATCAGCCCGAAATGGCCCCAAAATGGGCCTCAAATGTGTCCCCAAATGTGTCCCCAAAAGTGTCCCCAAATGTGTCCCCAAATGGCCCCAAAATGGCGAAAAATGGGCTCAAAATGGCCCCAAGATGGCCGCCAATGTCCTGAGGTGTCCTCCTCAAAATGGCCGCCAGTGCGCCCCAAATGTGGCCAAAATGGCTCCAAAATGGCTGAAAATGGTCCCAAAATGGGCCTCAAATGTGTCCCCACAAGTGTCCCCAAAAGTGTCCCAAAATGGCCACCAATGTTCCCCAAAATGGCATCAAAGGGTCCCAAAATGACCCCAAACGTCCCCAAATGTCCCCAAATGTCCCAAATCCTCCCAACGTCGCCAATCCCCCCAAAAAATCCCAAAGTCCCCAAATGTCCCCAAATGTCCCCAATGTCCCAAATGTCCCCAATGTCCCCAATGTCCTCAATGTCCTCCATATCCCCAATGTGTCCCCATGGTCCCCAATGTCCCCAACGTCCCCAATGTCCTCCCCAATCCCCAATGTCCCCAATGTCCCCAATGTGTCCAATATCCTCAAATGTCCCCAATGTCCCCAATGTCCTCAATGTCCCCAATGTCCCCAATGTGTCCAGCATCCTCAAATGTCCCCAATGTGTCCAATATCCTCAAACGTCCCCAATGTCCCCAACACCCCCAATGTCCCCAACACCCCCAATGTCCCCAACTCCCCCAATGTCCCCAATGTCCCCAATGTCCTCAATGTCCCCAATGTGTCCAGTATCCTCAAATGTCCCCAGTGTCCCCAACCCCCCCAACCCCCCCAACCCCCCCAACGTCCCCAATGTCCCCAATGTCCCCTCACCTCTCAGCGGCGGCCACACCTTCCGGGGCAGCTCCTGGCAGAGCTTCCGGCGCTGCCGCAGCCGCTGTCCCCACCTGCTGTCCCCGTCCAGCGCCCGCGCCAGCGCGTCCCCGAGTGTCCCCAAGGGTCCCCGGTGTCCCCAATGTCCTCGGTGTCCCTAAAGTCTCCAGTGTCCCCAATGTCCTCAATGTCCCTAAAGCCTCCAGTGTCCCCAAGGTTCTCAGTGTCCCCAATGTGTCCATGGTGTCCCCAATGTCCCCAATGTCCTCAATGTCCCCAATGTGTCCAATATCCTCAAATGTCCCCAATGTCCTCAATGTCCTCAATGTCCTCCATATCCCCAATGTGTCCCCAATGTCCTCAATGTCCCCAATGTCCCCAATGTGTCCAGTGTCCTTAAATGTCCCCAATGTCCCCAATGTCCTCAATGTCCTCCATGTCCTCCATATCCCCAATGTGTCCCCAATGTCCTCAATGTCCCCAATGTCCCCAATGTGTCCAGTGTCCTTAAATGTCCCCAATGTCCTCAAGACCCTCAATGTCCTCCATGTCCTCCATATCCCCAATGTGTCCCCAATGTCCCCAATGTCCCCAATGTGTCCCCAATGTCCCCAATGTCCCCAATGTCCTCAATGTCCTCAATGTCCCCCATATCCCCAATGTGTCCCCAATGTTCTCAATGTCCCCAATGTCCCCAATGTGTCCAATGTCCTCAATGTCCCCAATGTCCTCAACGCCCTCAAGGTCCTCAATGTCCACAATGTCCTCAATGTCCCCAATGCCCCCAATGTCCCCAATGTCCCCAATGTCCCCAATGTCCCCAATGTCCCCAATGTCCTCAATGTCCCAAACATCCCCATTGCCCCCAACCCCCCCAATGTCCCCAATCCCACCAATGTCCCCAATGTGACCCCATTGCCCCCAATGTCCCAATGCCCCCAATGTCCCCATTGCCCCCAATGTCCCCAACCCCCCCAATGTCCCCAATGCCCCAAACACCCTCAATGTCCCCAATGTCCCCGATGTCCCCAACGTCCCCTCACCTCTCAGTGGCGGCCACACCTTCCGGGGCAGCTCCTGGCAGAGCTTCCGGCGCTGCCGCAGCCGCTGTCCCCACCTGCTGTCCCCGTCCAGCGCCCGCGCCAACGCGTCCCCGAGTGTCCCCAAGGCTCCCCGGTGTCCCCAATGTCCTCAATGTCCCCAAAGTCTCCAGTGTCCTCAATGTCCCCAATGTCCCTAAAGTCTCCAGTGTCCCCAATGTCCTCAATGTCCTCAATGTCCCCAATGTGTCCAGTGTCCCCAATGTGTCCAATATCCTCAAATGTCCCCAATGCCCCCAATGTCCCCAACGTCCCCAATGTCCTCAACGTCCTCAATGTCCCCATTGCCCCCAACCCCCCCAATGTCCTCAATGTCCTCAATGTCCCCAATGTCATCAACGTCCCCAACACCCCCAATGTCCCCAATGCCCTCAATGTCCCCAACACCCCCAATGTCCCCAATGCCCCCAATGTCCCCAATGTCCTCAATGTCCCCAACACCCCCAACGTCCCCAATGTCCCCAATGTCCCCTCACCTCTCAGCGGCGGCCACACCTTCCGGGGCAGCTCCTGGCAGAGCTTCCGGCGCTGCCGCAGCCGCTGTCCCCACCTGCTGTCCCCGTCCAGCGCCCGCGCCAACGCGTCCCCGAGTGTCCCCAAGGGTCCCCGGTGTCCCCAATGGCCTCAATGTCCCTAAAGTCTTCAGTGTCCCCAATGTCCCCAATGTCCCTAAAGTCTCCAGTGTCCCCAAGGTTCTCAGTGTCCCCAATGTGTCCATGGTGTCCAATAGCTCCAATGTCCCCAATGTCTCCAATGTCCCCAATGTGTCCAGTGTCCTTAAATGTCCCCAATGTCCTCAAGACCCTCAATGTCCCCAATGTCCTCAATGTCCTCAATGTCCCCAATGTTCTCAGTGTCCTCAGTGTCTCCAGTGTCCCCAATGTCCTCAATGTCCCCAATGTCCCCAATGTGTCCAATATCCTCAAATGTCCCCAATGTCCTCAAGGTCCTCAATGTCCCCAATGAACCCAATATCCCAAATGTTCTCAGTGTCCCCAATGTCCCCAACATCCTCAATGTCCTCCATATCCCCAATGTGTCCCCAATGTCCTCAAATGTCCCCAATGTCCTCAATGTCCCCAATGTCCCCAATGTCCCCCCTACCCCCAATGTCCCCAATGTCCTCAATGTCCCCAATGTCCTCAATGTGTCCAGTGTCCTTAAATGTCCCCAATGTCCTCAAGACCCTCAATGTCCTCCATGTCCTCCATATCCCCAATGTGTCCCCAATGTCCCCAATGTCCCCAGTGTGTCCAGTATCCTCAAATGTCCCCAATGTCCTCAATGTCCCCAATGTCCCTAAAGTCTCCAGTGTCCCCAAGGTTCTCAGTGTCCCCAATGTGTCCATGGTGTCCAATAGCTCCAATGTCCCCAATGTCCCCAATGTCCCCAATGTCCCCAATGTGTTCAGTGTCCTTAAATGTCCCCAATGTCCTCAATGTCCTCAATGTCCCTAAAGTCTCCAATGTCCCCAATGTCCCTAAAGCCTCCAGTGTCCCCAAGGTTCTCAGTGTCCCCAATGTGTCCATGGTGTCCAATAGCTCCAACGTCCTCAATGTCCCCTATGTCCCCAATGTCCTCAATGTCCTCAATGTCCCCAATGTGTCCAATATTATCAAATGTCCCCAATGTCTTCAACGTCTTCAATGTCCCCCATGCTCTCAGTGTCCCCAATGTTCTCAGTACCCCCAAATGTCCCCAATGTCCTCAATGTCCCCAATGTCCCCAATGTGTCCAATATCCTCAAATGTCCCCAATGTCCCCAATGTTCTCAATGTCCCCAATGTCCCCAACGTCCTCAACGTCCTCAATGTCCCCATTGCCCCCAATCCCCCCAATGTCCCCAATGTCCTCAATGTCCTCCATATCCCCAATGTGACCCCAATGTCCCCAATGTCCTCAACGTCCTCAATGTCCTCAATGTCCCCAATGTCCTCAATGTGTCCAATATCCTCAAATGCCCCCAATGTCCCCAATGTCCCCAATGTCCCCAATGTCCTCCATATTCCCAATGTGTCCCCAATGTCCCCAATGTCCCCAATGTGTCCAATATCCTCAAATGTCCTCAATGTCCTCAACGCCCTCAAGGTCCTCAATGTCCACAATGTCCACAATGTCCCCAATGTCCCCAATGCCCCCAATGTCCTCAAATGTCCCCAATGTCCTCAATGTCCCCAACATCCCCATTGCCCCCAACCCCCCCAATGTCCCCAATCCCGCCAATGTCCCCAATGTGACCCCATTGCCCCCAATGTCCCAATGCCCCCAATGTCCCCAATGTCCTCAATGTCCCCAATGTGTCCAGTATCCTCTAATGTCCCCAATGTCCCCAATGTCCCCAATGTCCCCAACACCCCCAATGTCCCCAATGTCCCTGATGTCCCCAATGTCCCCAACGTCCCCAACGTCCCCAATGTCCCCTCACCTCTCAGCGGCGGCCACACCTTCCGGGGCAGCTCCTGGCAGAGCTTCCGGCGCTGCCGCAGCCGCTGTCCCCACCTGCTGTCCCCATTCAGCTTCCACGCCAGCGCGTCCCCAAGTGTCCCCAAGAGTCCCCCCTCCTGGCAGGGCCCGGCTCGCTGTCCCCTCAGGTCCCCACACACCAGTGGCATTTGGGACAGGGCCACCAGCACCTGCTGGGAGCCGTTGGTGGCCGGCAGTGAACCGTCGGCGTTCAGCGAGCACCACGAGGCCACCTGCAGCACGAACGGGGCTGGGAGGGATAAAAAATGGGATTTTTTTGGCATTTTTGGGGGAATTTTTGGGGGATTTTATTTCAATTTTTTGGGATTTTTTTTTGATTTTTAATGGGATTTTTAGGAGATTTTTTTTTGAATTTCTTACAATTTCTGGGTCATTTTTTGTGGTCTTTTGACGATTTTATTTCAATTCTTTTGGGGTTTTTAGCATTTTTAATGGGATTTTTTTGTGATTTTTTTGGATTTTATTCCCTTTTTTTTGGGGACTTTTGGGATTTTTAATGGGGATTTTTTGGGGATTTTTTTGAGATTTTTTGGGGATTTTTTTGGGGATTTTATTTCAATTTTTGGGGTTATTTTTGAAATTTTTGTGATTTTTTTTTTGTGATTTTATTTTGATTTTTTAGGGGTTTTTAGGATTTTTAATGGGATTTTTTGATGATTTTTTTCGATTTTATTACAATTTTTGGGTCATTTTTGGGGATTTTTTTGAGGATTTGATTGTGATTTTTGGAGGGTTTTAAAAAGATTTTTAATGGGATTTTTTGGGTGATTTTTGGGGGTTTTTTTGTGGATTTTGGGGGGATTTTATTTCAATTTTTTGGGATAATTTTAGATTTTCTTTCTGATTTTTTTGGGATTTAATTTCGGTTCTTTTGGGGATTATTTAGGATTTTTAATGGGATTTTTTTTGAGATTTTTTGCGATTATTTTGTGGATTTTTGAGGGATTTTTTGTTGATTTTTTTTGGTGATTTTTTGTGATTCTGGGGGAATTTTTTTGGATTTTTTAAAGGAATTTTTGGAGGATTTTTAGGATATTTTTCTGGGATGATTTTTTGGATTTTTTGGGGGTTTTTCAGGGATTTTTTTGTGGATTTTGGCCCACCAGGAGCACCTGGGACAGGGCCAGCGAGCACCACGAGGCACCTGCAGCACGAACGGGGCTGAGAGGGATAAAAAGGGGAATTTTTGGGGGATTTTTGGGGATTTTTTTTGGATTTTTTGGGATTTTATATTGATTTTTTGAGGGTTTTTAAAGGATTTTTTTCTGGGATTCTTGGGGATTTTTTTTTGATTTTTTGGGGATTTTTGGAGATTTTTTTGGATTTTTTGGGGATTTTTGGAGATTTTTTTTTGGATAATTTTAGAATTTTTTAATGATTTTTTGGGATTTAATTTCGGTTCTTTTGGGGGTTATTTAGGATTTTTAATGGGATTTTTTGGAGATTTTTTGGGATTATTTTGTGGATTTTGGGGGGATTTTTGGTGATTTTTTGGGGGGATTTTTTGTGATTTTGGGGGAATTTTTTGGATTTCTTTAAGGATTTTTTGGAGGATTTTTTTGTGATTTTTCTGGGATTTCTTTTGTGCTCTTTTGAGGTTTTTTGGGGATTTTTTAATGGATTTTGGCCCACCAGGGGCACCTGGGACAGGGCCAGCGAGCACCACGAGGCACCTGCAGCACGAACGGGGCTGAGAGGGACAAAAATGGGAATTTTTGGGGGATTTTTGGGTATTTTTGGGTCATTTTTGGGGATTTTATATTGATTTTTTGAGGGTTTTTAAAGGGTTTTTTTTCTGGGATTTTTTTGAAATTTTTAGGGATTTTTTAGGGATTTTTTGGGGATTTTTTGGGGGATTTTATTTCAATTTTTTGGGGGTTATTTTAGAATTTTTTGTGATTTTTTTGGGATTTAATTTCGGTTCTTTTGGGGGTTATTTAGGATTTTTAATGGGATTTTTTTGGAGATTTTTTGAGATTATTTTGTGGATTTTGGGGGGATTTTTTGGTGATTTTTTCGTGATTTTTTTGTGATTTTGGGGGAATTTTTTGGATTTCTTTAAGGATTTTTTGGAGGATTTTTAGGATATTTTTCTGGCATGATTTTTTGGAGATTTTTTGGGTTTTTCAGGGATTTTTTTGTGGATTTTGGCCCACCAGGAGCACCTGGGACAGGGCCAGCGAGCGCCACGAGGCACCTGCAGCACGAACGGGGCTGAGAGGGACAAAAAATGGGAATTTTGGGGGATTTTTCGGGGATTTTTTTGGGGATTTTTTGGGGTTTTTAAAGGGTTTTTTTCTGTGATTTTTTGGTGATTTTTTGGGATTTTTTTGGGATTTTTTTGGGATTTTTTTGGGATTTTTTTGGGGGGATTTTATTTCAATTTTTTTGGGTTTTTTTAGATTTTTTTGGTGATTTTTTTATTGATTTTTGTGGCTTTTAAAAGAATTTTTAATGGGATTTTTTTGGGGGGATTTTTTGGGGATTTTTTGTGGGTTTTTTCGGGGATTTTATTTCAATTTTTGGGGGTTATTTTAAAATTTTTCGTGATTTTTTTTGTGATTTTTTATTGATTTTTTTGAGGGGTTTTAAAGGTTTTTTTCTGGATTTTTTGTGGATTTTGGGGGGACTTTATTACAATTTTTGGGGGATTTTTTGTGATTTTTTTGAGGATTTTATTGTGATTTTTTGGGGTTTTTTTTGGATTTTTAATGGAATTTTTTGGTGATTTTTTTGGGATTTTTAGGAGATTGGGGGAGGGATTTTATTTCAATTTTTTGGCATTATTTTAGAATTCTTTTGTGATTTTTGGAGGATTTTATTTCGATTCTTTTGAGGGTTTTAAAGAATTTTTTTTCTGGGATTTTTTTGGGGATTTTTTGGGGGATTTTATTTCAATTTTTTGGGGTTATTTTTGAATTTTTTTGCATTTTTTAATTGATTTGTTGCGGCTTTTAAAAGGATTTTTAATGGGATTTTTTTGATTATTTTTTGGAATTATTTGTGGGTTTTGGGGGGAATTTATTTCAATTTTTTGGATTTTTTTTAGAATTTTTCGTGATTTTTTGTGATTTTTTATTGATTTTTTTGAGGGATTTTAAAGGATTTTTTAAATGGGATTTTTGTGGATTTTTTGGGGATTTTATTACAATTTTGGGGGGATTTTTTTTGTGATTTTTTGAGGATTTTATTTCGATTTTTTTGGGTTTTTTTTTATATTTTAAATGGGATTTTTTGGGGATTTTTTGGGGGATTTTTAGGAGATTTTTTGAGAATGTTATTACAATTTTTGGGTCACTTTTGGGATTTTTTGGGGTTTTTATTTTGATTTTTTGAGGGTTTTTGAAGGATTTTTTTCTGGGATCTTTTGGTGATTTTTTGGGATTTTTTTGGGATTTTGGGGATTTTATTTCAATTTATTTGGGTTATTTTAGATTTTTTTGTGATTTTTTTTTTATTTTATTTCGATTTTTTGAGGGTTTTTCTTAGGATTTTGAAAGGATTTTTTTGGTGATTTTTGGGGATTTTTTTGTGGATTTTTGGGTGGATTTTCCGGGAATTTTGGAGGGATTTTTTTGGGGATTTTTTTCTTTATTTTATTTCGATTTTTGGGCGGTTTTTTAGGGGAATTTTTAGGATTTTTTGTGATATTTTTCTTTTTTTTTCTGGAATTTTTTAGTGATTTTTTTTTAATTCTTTTTTTACATTTTTGGGGCCTTTTATTTCAATTTTTGGGGGATTTCTTTTTGAGTTTTTGGTGGGGATTTGGGGGATTTTTTTTTAACTTTTATTTCAATTTTTTGAGGTTTTTTCAGGATTTTTTTGTGCAAATTTTTTTTGTGGAATTTTTTTTTCGGATTTTTTTGGGGGGATCTTTTAGGATTTTTTTCTGGGATTTTTATGGATTTTTTGTGATTTTTTGGCGGGTTAATTTTAATTTTTTGGGGTTTTTTCAATCATTTTTTGTGGGATTTTTTCAGATTTTTTTTCTTTTTTTGGTCTTTTGGGATCCTCCAAACCTCCCCAAATTCCCGATTTTTCACCCCAAAATCCTCGCCCCTCCCCCCAATTTTTTTAGGGCGGATCCTCCCCCGACCCCTCCTCCTTCCCAACTTCCTCTTTTCCCAAATTTTCCCAAATTTCCCCCAAATTTCCCAAATTTTTCCCGCCAAATCCGCTTCCCACACGGCGCATCCCCCCCAAAACCTCCCCAAATTCTCGATTTTTCACCCCAAAATCTTCGCCCCTCCCCCCAATTTTTTTAGGGCGGATCCTCTCCCGACCCCTCCTCCTTCCCAACTTCCCCTTTTCCCAAATTTTCCCAAATTTCCCCCAAATTTCCCAAATTTTTTCCCGCCAAATCCGCTTCCCACACGGCGCATCCCCCCCAAACCTCCCCAAATTCCCGATTTTTCACCCCAAAATCTTCGCCCCTCCCCCCAATTTTTTTAGGGCGGATCCTCCCCCAACCCCTCCTCATTCCCAACTTCCCAAATTTTCCCAAATTTTCCCAAATTTCCCCCAAATTTCCCATTTTTTCCCGCCAAATCCGCTTCCCTCACGGCGCATCCCCCCAAACCTCCCCAAATTCCCGATTTTTCACCCCAAAATCCTCGCCCCACCCCCCAATTTTTTTAGGGCGGATCCTCCTCCGACCCCTCCTCCTTCCCAACTTCCTCTTTTCCCAAATTTTCCCAAATTTCCCCCAAATTTCCCAAATTTTTCCCGCCAAATCCCCTTCCCACACGGCGCATCCCCCCCCAAACCTCCCCAAATTCCCGATTTTTCACCCCAAAATCCTCGCCCCTCCCCCCAATTTTTTTAGGGCGGATCCTCTCCCGACCCCTCCTCATTCCCAACTTCCTCTTTTCCCAAATTTTCCCAAATTTCCCCCAAATTTCCCAAATTTTTTCCCGCCAAATCCGCTTCCCACACGGCGCATCCCCCCTAAAACCTCCCCAAATTCCCGATTTTTCACCCCAAAATCTTCGCCCCTCCCCCCAAATCTTTTAGGGCGGATCCTCCCCCGACCCCTCCTCCTTCCCAACTTCCTCTTTTCCCAAATTTTCCCAATTTTTTCCCCTTTTTTCCGCTTTTTTCCCCCAAAATCCGCGCTCCTCACCTGCCCCGGGCGCGCCGAGCGCCGCCAGCAGCAGCGGCAGCATCGCGGACTGGGACGAACTGGGACGAACTGGGACGAACTGGGACGAACTGTAAGGGACTGGGACGGACTGGGACGAACTGGGAGGGACTGGGACGAACTGGGAGGGACTGGGAGGGACTGGGAGGTGTTTTTGGGGACATTTGGGGACATTTTTGGGGGCAGCCAATGGGAGAGCGAGAAGGGCGCGCGTCACTCGTTGCCAGGCAGGGCTGGGCTGAGAGAGGACGCGAGAGAGACTTGGGGTGAACTGGGATGGACTGGGAGGGAACTGGGATGGACTGGGAGGGATTTGGAGGGAACTGGGATGGACTGGGATGGACTGGGAGGGATTTGGAGGGAACTGGGATGGACTGGGATGGACTGGGGGGCACTGGGATCAAACTGGGATGGACTGGGAGGGACTGGGGGGGACTGGGAGGGAACTGGGATGGGACTGGGAGGGACTGGGATGGGACTGGGGGGCACTGGGATGGACTGGGAGGGACTGGGATGGGCTGGGATCAAACTGGGATGGACTGGGAGGGACTGGGGGGCACTGGGATCAAACTGGGATGGACTGGGAGGGACTGGGGGGGACTGGGAGGGAACTGGGATGGGACTGGGAGGGACTGGGATGGGACTGGGGGGCACTGGGATGGACTGTGAGGGACTGGGATGGGACTGGGGGGCACTGGGATCAAACTGGGATGGACTGGGGGGGACTGGGAATGGACTGGGATGGACTGGGAATGGGACTGGGATGGACTGGGAGCACTGGGAGTGAACTGGGAGGGACTGGGATGGACTAGGATCAAACTGGGATGGACTGGGAGCACTGGGAGTGAACTGGGAGGGACTGGGATGGGCTGGGATCAAACTGGGATGGACTGGGAGGGACTGGGAGCTGTTACTGGGAGCACTGGGAGCCACCCCAGGGAACCAGAACCGGGACTGGGACCAGGACTGGGATAAAACCGGGACCAGGATCAGAACTGGGATTGGAAGCAGGATCAGGAGTAAAACCCGGATCAGAACCAGGATCAAGTCTGGGATCAGGACTAAAACCCGGATCAGAACCAGGATCAAGTCTGGGATCAGGACTAAAACCCGGATCAGAACCGGGATCAGGATCAGGACTAAAACCCGGATCAGAACCAGGATCAAGTCTGGGATCAGGACTAAAACCCGGATCAGAACCAGGATCAAGTCTGGGATCAGGACTAAAACCCGGATCAGAACCGGGATCAGGATCAGGACTAAAACCAGGATCAGAACCAGGATCAAGTCTGGGATCAGGACTAAAACCCGGATCAGAACCAGGATCAAGTCTGGGATCAGGACTAAAACCAGGATCAGAACCAGGATCAAGTCTGGGATCAGGACTAAAACCCGGATCAGAACCAGGATCAAGTCTGGGATCAGGACTAAAACCCGGATCAGAACCAGGATCAAGTCTGGGATCAGGACTAAAACCCGATCAGAACCAGGATCAAGTCTGGGATCAGGACTAAAACCCGGATCAGAACCGGGATCAGGATCAGGACTAAAACCAGGATCAGAACTGGGACCGGGATCAGGATCAGCACTAAAACCCGGATCAGAACCGGGATCAGGATCAGGTCCAGAATCAGATCTGGGATTGGAACTGGGATCAGAACCGGGACTGGGACCGGGATCAGGATCAGGACTAAAACTTGGATCAGAACCGGGACCAGGATCAGGACCAGGACTAAAACCAGGACCAGGATCAGGACCAGCACCTGGACAGGGACTTTGATCAGGATCAGGGCCAAGGATTGGGATCAGGCCCAGAATCAGGACCGGGATCAGGAGTAAAACCCGGATCATAACCGGGGCCAGGATCAGGACTAAAACCAGGATCAAGTCCGGGATCAGGACTAAAACCAGGATCAGAACCGGGATTGGAACCGGGATCAGGACCGGGATCAGGACTAAAACCAGGACCAGAACCAGTACCAGGATCAGGAGTAAAACCAGGATCAGGTCCAGGATCAGATCTGGGATTGGAACCAGGATCAGGACTAAAACCCGGATCTGAACCAGGATCAGGACCAGGATCAGGACTAAAACCCAGATCTGAACCAGGATCAGGACCAGGATCAGGACCAGGATCAGGACTAAAACCAGAACCGGAATTGGAACTGGGACCAGGATCAGGACTAAAACCAGAACCAGGATCAGATCCAGGATCAAGACTAAAACCAGGACCAGAACTGGGACCAGGATCAGGATAAAACCAGGACCTGGATCAGGACTGGGATAAGGATCAGGACTAAAACCAGGACCAGGCTCAGATCCAGGATCAAGACTAAAACCAGGACCAGAACTGGGACCAGGATCAGGATAAAACCAGGACCTGGATCAGGACTGGGATAAGGATCAGGACTAAAACCAGGACCAGAACTCAGACCAGGATCAGGATCAAGACTAAAACCAGGACCAGAACCTGGACAGGGACTTGGATCAGGATCAGAATTGGGATCAGGACTAAAACCAGGACTAAAACCGGAACCAGGACCAGGATCAGAACCAGAATCAGGACTAAACCCGGGACTAAACCCAGGACTAAACCCAGGACTAAACCCAGGACTAAACAAACAAGGACACGGACTCTGCCAAAGCCTGGATTTATTGAGGATAGGCGGGGTTTAACTCCCAAATTCCCAAATTCCCGATTCCCGCGGGGATGAGCTCAGCCTGTGAACAGAAACACAAAACTGGGATTAGGGCTCAGACTGGGACTGGGATTAAAACTGGGACTGGGATTAGAGTTGGGACTGGGACTGGGATTAGAGTTGGGACTGGGACTGGGACTGGGATTGGGATTAGAGTTGGGACTGGGACTGGGATTGGGACTGGAATTAGGACGGGGATTGGGATTAGAGCTGGGACTGGGATTAGGGCTGGGACTGGGACTGGGATTAGAGCTGGGACTGGAACTGGGATTAGGGCTGGGACTGAATTGGGACTGGAATTAGGACTGGGATTAGAGCTGGGACTGGGATTAGAGCTGGGACTAGAATTGGGACTGGGATTGGGACTGGGGCTGGATTTAGGACTGGGATTAGGGCTGGGACTGGGATTGGGATTGGGACTGGGTCTGGGACTGGGATTGGGATTGGGTCTGGGACTGGGATTAGAGCTGGGACTGGGATTGGGACTGGGGCTGGATTTAGGACTGGGATTAGGGCTGGGACTGGGATTGGGATTGGGTCTGGGACTGGGATTAGAGCTGGGACTGGGATTGGGACTGGGGCTGGATTTAGGACTGGGATTAGGGCTGGGACTGGGATTGGTACTGGGATTTGAGCTGGGACTGGGATTAGGGCTGGGACTGGGATTAGAGTTGGGACTGGGAGATTAGGGTTTGGACTGGGATTGGGACTGGGATTGGGACTGGGATTGGGATTAGAGCTGGGACTGGAATTGGGACTGGAATTAGGACTGGGATCTGAATTAGGACTGGGACTAGGGCTGGGAGTGGGATCAGAACTGGGACTGGGATTTGGACCAGGACTGGGACCAGGACAAGGATTAGGACCAGGATCAGGATCAGGACCAGGATCAGGATCAGGATCAGGACCAAGAATGAGACCAGAATAGGGATCAAGCCCAGACTCAGGCCTAGGCTTAGTCCCAGGTTTAGGCCGGGCTTATCCCAGTACAGTGCGGGTCTCTGCAGGCTGGGCCTAGGCTTGGTCCCAGGTTTAGGCCGGGCCTATCCCGTACCGTGTGGGTCCCTGCAGGCCAGGCCTAGGCTTAGTCCCAGGTTTAGGCCGGGCCTATCCCAGTACAGTGTGGGTCTCTGTGGGCCAGGCCTAGGCTTAGTCCCAGGTTTAGGCCGGGCCTATCCCAGTACCATGCGGGTCCCCGCGGGCCGGGCCTAGGCTTAGTCCCAGGTTTAGGCCGGGCCTATCCCGTACCGTGGGGGTCCCTGCGGGCCAGCAGGGTTAGGCCCAGGCCTAACAAGGCCAGGAGCAGCCCCAAGGCCAGCGCGGCTCCGGCCAGCGCCGTGTCCAGCTGCTCGTCCAGCGTCGTGTCCGGAGCCACTGCGGACACGGAGACGAGGTCAGCCCGAAAATCCAACCCAAAAATGCCCCAAAATCCACCCAAAATTCCACCCCAAACACCCCAAAATCCACCCAAAATTCCACCCCAAAAATCCACAAAAAATCCCCCCCAAATCCCCCCCAAAAATCCCAAAAAATCCTCAAAACCTCCCCAAAAAATGCCCCAAAAATCCCCCCAAAAATCTCTTAAAAATCCTCAAAAAATCCCCAAAAATCCCTAAAAAAATCGCTAAAAAACCCCAAAAAATCCCCAAAAAATCCCTAAAAAATCGTCAAAAAATCCCAAAAAATCCCTCAAAAATCCCCCCAAAATCGCCACCAAAAAAAAAAAATCCTAAAAAAATCACCAAAAAATCCCCCCAAATCACCAAAAAATCCCAAAAAATCAATAAAAAAATCACAAAAAAATCGTCAAAAATCCCAAAAAATTGCCAAAAAATTTCCAAAAAATCCCAAAAAATTATTTAAAAAATTACCAAAAATCCCCAAAAAATCCCCAAAAAATCCCAAAAAATCACCAAAAAATCCCTAAAAATCCCCCAAAAAATCGCAAAAATCCCTAAAAAATCCCCCAAAAATCCCCAAAAATCCCCAAAAACATCCCAAAAAATCCCAAAAAATTCCCAAAAAATTCCCAAAAAATTCCCAACCCCCCTCCAGCTCACCCCAGTACGCCACGGCGCTGGTTCCGTTCCCGGTAGCCGCGCAGGCCACGACGTCCCCGGAAAATCCCCCAAAAAATCCCCCCAAAATCCCCTAAAAATCCCCAAAAAATCAAAAAAAAATCCCAAAAATCCCAAAAAAATCCCCTAAAAATCCCAAAAAATGCCCCCAAAATTCACAAAAAATCGCCAAAAAAATAGCTTAAAAATCCCTAAAAAATCGTGAAAAAAATTCCCCCCAAATCCCCCCAAAAATCACAAAAAAAATCCCAAGAAATCTCAAAAAAATCCCAAAAATTCCGAAAAAATCGCCAAAAAATCGCCAAAAAATCCCCTAAAAATTTCCAAAAGAACCTCCAAAAAATCCCAAAAAAATCTCCAAAAATTCCTCCAAAAATCGCCAAAAAATCCCCAAAAATTCCCCCAAAAATTTTCAAAAGAACCTCCAAAAATCCTCAAAAAATCCCAAAAAATCCCCAAAAAATCCCCCCAAAAATCCCCCAAAATTCCCAAAAAATCACCAAAAAATTTTTAAAAATCGCTAAAATATCCCTAAAAAAATCCTTAAAAATCCCCAAAAAAATCCCCAAAAATTCCACAAAAAATCCACAAAAAATCGCCAAAAATCCTCAAAAAATCCCTTAAAAATCCCAAAAAATCACCAAGTAACCCCACAAAAAATCCCAAAAAATTCCCCCAAAATCCCCAAAATTCCCAAAAAATTCCCAAAAAATCCCAAATTCCCCCTCAGCTCACCCCAGTACGCCACGGCGCTGGTGCCGTTCCCGGTGGCCGCGCAGGCCACGACGTCCCCGGAAAATCCCCCAAAAAATCGCTAAAAAATCCAAAAAAAATCCCAAAAAAATCCAAAAAAAATCCCAAAAAATCCCAAAAAATCACGAAAAAAATCTCAAAAAATTCCCAAAAAATCCCCCAAAAAATCCTTAAAAATCCCCCCAAAATCACCAAAAAAATCCCAAAAAATTTCCCCCAAATCCCAAAAAAATCCCCAAAAAATTCAAATAAATCCCCAAAAAATCCCAAAAAAATCCCCCAAAAATCCAAAAAAATTGCTAAAAAATCTCAGAAAAATCCCCTAAAAATCCAAAAAAAAATCAAAATAAATCCCAAAAAAACCTCAGAAAATCCCCAAAAAATCCCCAAAAAATCCCCAAAAAATCCCCTAAAAATTGCAAAAATTCGCTAAAAAATCCCCAAAAATTACCCAAAAAATCCCCAAAAAATCCCAAAAAATCCCCAAAAAATCCCCAAAAATCCCAAAAAATTCCCCCCAAAATTTGAACCCCTCACCCCAGTACGCCACGGCGCTGGTTCCGTTCCCGGTGGCCGCGCAGGCCACGACGTCCCCGGAAAATCCCCCAAAAAATCGCTAAAAAATCCAAAAAAATCACAAAAAAATCCCCCAAAAATCCCCCCAAAAATCCCAAAAAATTAAAAAAAAATCCCTAAAAAATCCCCAAAAATCCCCCCAAAAATCCCCCCAAAAATAAAAAAAATCGCTTAAAAATCCCCAAAAAATCGCTAAAAAATCGCTAAAAAATCCCCCAAAAATCCCCCAAAAATCCCCAAAAAATCGCTAAAAAATCCCTAAAAGTCCCCCAAAATCCTCAAAAAATCTCAAAAAAATCGCAAAAAATCCCCCAAAAAATCCCCCCAAAATCCAAAAAAATCGCTTAAAAAGCCCTAAAAAATCGCTAAAAAATCCAAAAAAATCACCAAAAAATCACCAAAAAATCCCAAAAAATCCCCCAAAATCACCAAAAAATCCCCCAAAAATCCCCTAAAAATTGCAAAAATTCGCTAAAAAAACCCCCAAAAATCCCCAAAAAATCCCCTAAAAATTGCAAAAATTCGCTAAAAAATCCCCCAAAAATTACCCAAAAAATCCCCAAAAAATCCCAAAAAATCCCCAAAAAATCCCCAAATATCCCCCAAAATTCCCCAAAAATTCCCAAAAAATCCCAAATTCCCCCTCAGCTCACCCCAGTACGCCAGAGCGCTGGTTCCGTTCCCGGTGGCCGCGCAGGCCACGACGTCCCCGGAAAATCCCAAAAAAATCCCCCAAAAAATCCTCAAAAATCCCCAAAAA
Organism: Fringilla coelebs; assembly: GCF_963513975.1. Taxonomy (NCBI): domain Eukaryota; kingdom Metazoa; phylum Chordata; class Aves; order Passeriformes; family Fringillidae; genus Fringilla; species Fringilla coelebs. Next base: position 183 of record NW_028167297.1, on the reverse strand, counting down.
ATCCCCCCAAAATAAAAAAAAATCCCCCAAAATTCCTCAAAAAATCGCCAAAAAATCCTCAAAAAATCCCCACAAAAAATCCCCAAAAATCGCTAACGAATCCCTAAAAAATCGTCAAAAAATCGTCAAAAATCCCAAAAAATCTCAAAAAAATCCCAAAAAATCCCCCAAAAATTCCCCAAA
>NW_028167298.1:0-58586 GCF_963513975.1 Fringilla coelebs | reverse complement strand
AGCCGCTTCTCCTGCACACGGAGAGCGTGCTAGCTGCTGAAACGTGAAGAAAGAAGCTGCAGAACACTGGCACTGAGCGTGCAGCTTTCCAGCGGAGAGAAAAAGCTACTTGAACACTCTGCAAGCCTTTCCACTCCCAAAAACATGCACATGGAAGGAGCTGCTGCAAAAGCGATGCTGTGCTCGCTGCTGCTCCTCCTGAAGCTCTGGCTGCTAAATCGGAGGCTTTCCTTCCAATTTCAAGCTGCAAAGCACTTGCTGAATTGCAGGGAAAGTCCGGGAGGCATTTGCTGTGCTGGCACACTTTCTCCTTCCTAGACAGAGTGGAAAAGCTTTTCCCTGCCGTGTAGGCGACAAGAGACGCATTAGACGGGCATCCGGAGCTGTCCGAAGGTAAGCGCCTGTTGCCGGCCTCTTTCGGCACAAGCCCCCGCTCCGGAGCGCACCGCGGCCGGCCGGAGGCTCTCTGCCGGCGAAGGTGCCGCTTCTCCGGCAAGGAAGCCCTCAGCCGCTTCTCCTGCACACGGAGAGCGTGCTAGCTGCTGAAACGTGAAGAAAGAAGCTGCAGAACACTGGCACTGAGCGTGCAGCTTTCCAGCGGAGAGAAAAAGCTACTTGAACACTCTGCAAGCCTTTCCACTCCCAAAAACATGCACATGGAAGGAGCTGCTGCAAAAGCGATGCTGTGCTCGCTGCTGCTCCTCCTGAAGCTCTGGCTGCTAAATCGGAGGCTTTCCTTCCAATTTCAAGCTGCAAAGCACTTGCTGAATTGCAGGGAAAGTCCGGGAGGCATTTGCTGTGCTGGCACACTTTCTCCTTCCTAGACAGAGTGGAAAAGCTTTTCCCTGCCGTGTAGGCGACAAGAGACGCATTAGACGGGCATCCGGAGCTGTCCGAAGGTAAGCGCCTGTTCCCGGCCTCTTTCGGCACAAGCCCCCGCTCCGGAGCGCACCGCGGCCGGCCGGAGGCTCTCTGCCGGCGAAGGTGCCGCTTCTCCGGCAAGGAAGCCTCAGCCGCTTCTCCTGCACACGGAGAGCGTGCTAGCTGCTGAAACGTGAAGAAAGAAGCTGCAGAACACTGGCACTGAGCGTGCAGCTTTCCAGCGGAGAGAAAAAGCTACTTGAACACTCTGCAAGCCTTTCCACTCCCAAAAACATGCACATGGAAGGAGCTGCTGCAAAAGCGATGCTGTGCTCGCTGCTGCTCCTCCTGAAGCTCTGGCTGCTAAATCTGAGGCTTTCCTTCCAATTTCAAGCTGCAAAGCACTTGCTGAATTGCAGGGAAAGTCCGGGAGGCATTTGCTGTGCTGGCACACTTTCTCCTTCCTAGACAGAGTGGAAAAGCTTTTCCCTGCCGTGTAGGCGACAAGAGACGCATTAGACGGGCATCCGGAGCTGTCCGAAGGTAAGCGCCTGTTGCCGGCCTCTTTCGGCACAAGCCCCCGCTCCGGAGCGCACCGCGGCCGGCAGGATGCTCTCTGCCGGCGAAGGTGCCGCTTCTCCGGCAAGGAAGCCTCAGCCGCTTCTCCTGCACACGGAGAGCGTGCTAGCTGCTGAAACGTGAAGAAAGAAGCTGCAGAACACTGGCACTGAGCCTGCAGCTTTCCAGCGGAGAGAAAAAGCTACTTGAACACTCTGCAAGCCTTTCCACTCCCAAAAACATGCACATGGAAGGAGCTGCTGCAAAAGCGATGCTGTGCTCGCTGCTGCTCCTCCTGAAGCTCTGGCTGCTAAATCTGAGGCTTTCCTTCCAATTTCAAGCTGCAAAGCACTTGCTGAATTGCAGGGAAAGTCCGGGAGGCATTTGCTGTGCTGGCACACTTTCTCCTTCCTAGACAGAGTGGAAAAGCTTTTCCCTGCCGTGTAGGCGACAAGAGACGCATTAGACGGGCATCCGGAGCTGTCCGAAGGTAAGCGCCTGTTGCCGGCCTCTTTCGGCACAAGCCCCCGCTCCGGAGCGCACCGCGGCCGGCAGGATGCTCTCTGCCGGCGAAGGTGCCGCTTCTCCGGCAAGGAAGCCTCAGCCGCTTCTCCTGCACACGGAGAGCGTGCTAGCTGCTGAAACGTGAAGAAAGAAGCTGCAGAACACTGGCACTGAGCGTGCAGCTTTCCAGCGGAGAGAAAAAGCTACTTGAACACTCTGCAAGCCTTTCCACTCCCAAAAACATGCACATGGAAGGAGCTGCTGCAAAAGCGATGCTGTGCTCGCTGCTGCTCCTCCTGAAGCTCTGGCTGCTAAATCTGAGGCTTTCCTTCCAATTTCAAGCTGCAAAGCACTTGCTGAATTGCAGGGAAAGTCCGGGAGGCATTTGCTGTGCTGGCACACTTTCTCCTTCCTAGACAGAGTGGAAAAGCTTTTCCCTGCCGTGTAGGCGACAAGAGACGCATTAGACGGGCATCCGGAGCTGTCCGAAGGTAAGCGCCTGTTGCCGGCCTCTTTCGGCACAAGCCCCCGCTCCGGAGCGCACCGCGGCCGGCCGGAGGCTCTCTGCCGGCGAAGGTGCCGCTTCTCCGGCAAGGAAGCCTCAGCCGCTTCTCCTGCACACGGAGAGCGTGCTAGCTGCTGAAACGTGAAGAAAGAAGCTGCAGAACACTGGCACTGAGCGTGCAGCTTTCCAGCGGAGAGAAAAAGCTACTTGAACACTCTGCAAGCCTTTCCACTCCCAAAAACATGCACATGGAAGGAGCTGCTGCAAAAGCGATGCTGTGCTCGCTGCTGCTCCTCCTGAAGCTCTGGCTGCTAAATCTGAGGCTTTCCTTCCAATTTCAAGCTGCAAAGCACTTGCTGAATTGCAGGGAAAGTCCGGGAGGCATTTGCTGTGCTGGCACACTTTCTCCTTCCTAGACAGAGTGGAAAAGCTTTTCCCTGCCGTGTAGGCGACAAGAGACGCATTAGACGGGCATCCGGAGCTGTCCGAAGGTAAGCGCCTGTTGCCGGCCTCTTTCGGCACAAGCCCCCGCTCCGGAGCGCACCGCGGCCGGCCGGAGGCTCTCTGCCGGCGAAGGTGCCGCTTCTCCGGCAAGGAAGCCTCAGCCGCTTCTCCTGCACACGGAGAGCGTGCTAGCTGCTGAAACGTGAAGAAAGAAGCTGCAGAACACTGGCACTGAGCGTGCAGCTTTCCAGCGGAGAGAAAAAGCTACTTGAACACTCTGCAAGCCTTTCCACTCCCAAAAACATGCACATGGAAGGAGCTGCTGCAAAAGCGATGCTGTGCTCGCTGCTGCTCCTCCTGAAGCTCTGGCTGCTAAATCTGAGGCTTTCCTTCCAATTTCAAGCTGCAAAGCACTTGCTGAATTGCAGGGAAAGTCCGGGAGGCATTTGCTGTGCTGGCACACTTTCTCCTTCCTAGACAGAGTGGAAAAGCTTTTCCCTGCCGTGTAGGCGACAAGAGACGCATTAGACGGGCATCCGGAGCTGTCCGAAGGTAAGCGCCTGTTGCCGGCCTCTTTCGGCACAAGCCCCCGCTCCGGAGCGCACCGCGGCCGGCCGGAGGCTCTCTGCCGGCGAAGGTGCCGCTTCTCCGGCAAGGAAGCCTCAGCCGCTTCTCCTGCACACGGAGAGCGTGCTAGCTGCTGAAACGTGAAGAAAGAAGCTGCAGAACACTGGCACTGAGCGTGCAGCTTTCCAGCGGAGAGAAAAAGCTACTTGAACACTCTGCAAGCCTTTCCACTCCCAAAAACATGCACATGGAAGGAGCTGCTGCAAAAGCGATGCTGTGCTCGCTGCTGCTCCTCCTGAAGCTCTGGCTGCTAAATCGGAGGCTTTCCTTCCAATTTCAAGCTGCAAAGCACTTGCTGAATTGCAGGGAAAGTCCGGGAGGCATTTGCTGTGCTGGCACACTTTCTCCTTCCTAGACAGAGTGGAAAAGCTTTTCCCTGCCGTGTAGGCGACAAGAGACGCATTAGACGGGCATCCGGAGCTGTCCGAAGGTAAGCGCCTGTTGCCGGCCTCTTTCGGCACAAGCCCCCGCTCCGGAGCGCACCGCGGCCGGCCGGAGGCTCTCTGCCGGCGAAGGTGCCGCTTCTCCGGCAAGGAAGCCTCAGCCGCTTCTCCTGCACACGGAGAGCGTGCTAGCTGCTGAAACGTGAAGAAAGAAGCTGCAGAACACTGGCACTGAGCGTGCAGCTTTCCAGCGGAGAGAAAAAGCTACTTGAACACTCTGCAAGCCTTTCCACTCCCAAAAACATGCACATGGAAGGAGCTGCTGCAAAAGCGATGCTGTGCTCGCTGCTGCTCCTCCTGAAGCTCTGGCTGCTAAATCGGAGGCTTTCCTTCCAATTTCAAGCTGCAAAGCACTTGCTGAATTGCAGGGAAAGTCCGGGAGGCATTTGCTGTGCTGGCACACTTTCTCCTTCCTAGACAGAGTGGAAAAGCTTTTCCCTGCCGTGTAGGCGACAAGAGACGCATTAGACGGGCATCCGGAGCTGTCCGAAGGTAAGCGCCTGTTGCCGGCCTCTTTCGGCACAAGCCCCCGCTCCGGAGCGCACCGCGGCCGGCCGGAGGCTCTCTGCCGGCGAAGGTGCCGCTTCTCCGGCAAGGAAGCCTCAGCCGCTTCTCCTGCACACGGAGAGCGTGCTAGCTGCTGAAACGTGAAGAAAGAAGCTGCAGAACACTGGCACTGAGCGTGCAGCTTTCCAGCGGAGAGAAAAAGCTACTTGAACACTCTGCAAGCCTTTCCACTCCCAAAAACATGCACATGGAAGGAGCTGCTGCAAAAGCGATGCTGTGCTCGCTGCTGCTCCTCCTGAAGCTCTGGCTGCTAAATCGGAGGCTTTCCTTCCAATTTCAAGCTGCAAAGCACTTGCTGAATTGCAGGGAAAGTCCGGGAGGCATTTGCTGTGCTGGCACACTTTCTCCTTCCTAGACAGAGTGGAAAAGCTTTTCCCTGCCGTGTAGGCGACAAGAGACGCATTAGACGGGCATCCGGAGCTGTCCGAAGGTAAGCGCCTGTTGCCGGCCTCTTTCGGCACAAGCCCCCGCTCCGGAGCGCACCGCGGCCGGCCGGAGGCTCTCTGCCGGCGAAGGTGCCGCTTCTCCGGCAAGGAAGCCTCAGCCGCTTCTCCTGCACACGGAGAGCGTGCTAGCTGCTGAAACGTGAAGAAAGAAGCTGCAGAACACTGGCACTGAGCGTGCAGCTTTCCAGCGGAGAGAAAAAGCTACTTGAACACTCTGCAAGCCTTTCCACTCCCAAAAACATGCACATGGAAGGAGCTGCTGCAAAAGCGATGCTGTGCTCGCTGCTGCTCCTCCTGAAGCTCTGGCTGCTAAATCGGAGGCTTTCCTTCCAATTTCAAGCTGCAAAGCACTTGCTGAATTGCAGGGAAAGTCCGGGAGGCATTTGCTGTGCTGGCACACTTTCTCCTTCCTAGACAGAGTGGAAAAGCTTTTCCCTGCCGTGTAGGCGACAAGAGACGCATTAGACGGGCATCCGGAGCTGTCCGAAGGTAAGCGCCTGTTCCCGGCCTCTTTCGGCACAAGCCCCCGCTCCGGAGCGCACCGCGGCCGGCCGGAGGCTCTCTGCCGGCGAAGGTGCCGCTTCTCCGGCAAGGAAGCCTCAGCCGCTTCTCCTGCACACGGAGAGCGTGCTAGCTGCTGAAACGTGAAGAAAGAAGCTGCAGAACACTGGCACTGAGCGTGCAGCTTTCCAGCGGAGAGAAAAAGCTACTTGAACACTCTGCAAGCCTTTCCACTCCCAAAAACATGCACATGGAAGGAGCTGCTGCAAAAGCGATGCTGTGCTCGCTGCTGCTCCTCCTGAAGCTCTGGCTGCTAAATCTGAGGCTTTCCTTCCAATTTCAAGCTGCAAAGCACTTGCTGAATTGCAGGGAAAGTCCGGGAGGCATTTGCTGTGCTGGCACACTTTCTCCTTCCTAGACAGAGTGGAAAAGCTTTTCCCTGCCGTGTAGGCGACAAGAGACGCATTAGACGGGCATCCGGAGCTGTCCGAAGGTAAGCGCCTGTTGCCGGCCTCTTTCGGCACAAGCCCCCGCTCCGGAGCGCACCGCGGCCGGCCGGAGGCTCTCTGCCGGCGAAGGTGCCGCTTCTCCGGCAAGGAAGCCTCAGCCGCTTCTCCTGCACACGGAGAGCGTGCTAGCTGCTGAAACGTGAAGAAAGAAGCTGCAGAACACTGGCACTGAGCCTGCAGCTTTCCAGCGGAGAGAAAAAGCTACTTGAACACTCTGCAAGCCTTTCCACTCCCAAAAACATGCACATGGAAGGAGCTGCTGCAAAAGCGATGCTGTGCTCGCTGCTGCTCCTCCTGAAGCTCTGGCTGCTAAATCGGAGGCTTTCCTTCCAATTTCAAGCTGCAAAGCACTTGCTGAATTGCAGGGAAAGTCCGGGAGGCATTTGCTGTGCTGGCACACTTTCTCCTTCCTAGACAGAGTGGAAAAGCTTTTCCCTGCCGTGTAGGCGACAAGAGACGCATTAGACGGGCATCCGGAGCTGTCCGAAGGTAAGCGCCTGTTGCCGGCCTCTTTCGGCACAAGCCCCCGCTCCGGAGCGCACCGCGGCCGGCAGGAGGCTCTCTGCCGGCGAAGGTGCCGCTTCTCCGGCAAGGAAGCCTCAGCCGCTTCTCCTGCACACGGAGAGCGTGCTAGCTGCTGAAACGTGAAGAAAGAAGCTGCAGAACACTGGCACTGAGCGTGCAGCTTTCCAGCGGAGAGAAAAAGCTACTTGAACACTCTGCAAGCCTTTCCACTCCCAAAAACATGCACATGGAAGGAGCTGCTGCAAAAGCGATGCTGTGCTCGCTGCTGCTCCTCCTGAAGCTCTGGCTGCTAAATCTGAGGCTTTCCTTCCAATTTCAAGCTGCAAAGCACTTGCTGAATTGCAGGGAAAGTCCGGGAGGCATTTGCTGTGCTGGCACACTTTCTCCTTCCTAGACAGAGTGGAAAAGCTTTTCCCTGCCGTGTAGGCGACAAGAGACGCATTAGACGGGCATCCGGAGCTGTCCGAAGGTAAGCGCCTGTTGCCGGCCTCTTTCGGCACAAGCCCCCGCTCCGGAGCGCACCGCGGCCGGCCGGAGGCTCTCTGCCGGCGAAGGTGCCGCTTCTCCGGCAAGGAAGCCTCAGCCGCTTCTCCTGCACACGGAGAGCGTGCTAGCTGCTGAAACGTGAAGAAAGAAGCTGCAGAACACTGGCACTGAGCCTGCAGCTTTCCAGCGGAGAGAAAAAGCTACTTGAACACTCTGCAAGCCTTTCCACTCCCAAAAACATGCACATGGAAGGAGCTGCTGCAAAAGCGATGCTGTGCTCGCTGCTGCTCCTCCTGAAGCTCTGGCTGCTAAATCGGAGGCTTTCCTTCCAATTTCAAGCTGCAAAGCACTTGCTGAATTGCAGGGAAAGTCCGGGAGGCATTTGCTGTGCTGGCACACTTTCTCCTTCCTAGACAGAGTGGAAAAGCTTTTCCCTGCCGTGTAGGCGACAAGAGACGCATTAGACGGGCATCCGGAGCTGTCCGAAGGTAAGCGCCTGTTGCCGGCCTCTTTCGGCACAAGCCCCCGCTCCGGAGCGCACCGCGGCCGGCCGGAGGCTCTCTGCCGGCGAAGGTGCCGCTTCTCCGGCAAGGAAGCCTCAGCCGCTTCTCCTGCACACGGAGAGCGTGCTAGCTGCTGAAACGTGAAGAAAGAAGCTGCAGAACACTGGCACTGAGCGTGCAGCTTTCCAGCGGAGAGAAAAAGCTACTTGAACACTCTGCAAGCCTTTCCACTCCCAAAAACATGCACATGGAAGGAGCTGCTGCAAAAGCGATGCTGTGCTCGCTGCTGCTCCTCCTGAAGCTCTGGCTGCTAAATCTGAGGCTTTCCTTCCAATTTCAAGCTGCAAAGCACTTGCTGAATTGCAGGGAAAGTCCGGGAGGCATTTGCTGTGCTGGCACACTTTCTCCTTCCTAGACAGAGTGGAAAAGCTTTTCCCTGCCGTGTAGGCGACAAGAGACGCATTAGACGGGCATCCGGAGCTGTCCGAAGGTAAGCGCCTGTTGCCGGCCTCTTTCGGCACAAGCCCCCGCTCCGGAGCGCACCGCGGCCGGCAGGATGCTCTCTGCCGGCGAAGGTGCCGCTTCTCCGGCAAGGAAGCCTCAGCCGCTTCTCCTGCACACGGAGAGCGTGCTAGCTGCTGAAACGTGAAGAAAGAAGCTGCAGAACACTGGCACTGAGCGTGCAGCTTTCCAGCGGAGAGAAAAAGCTACTTGAACACTCTGCAAGCCTTTCCACTCCCAAAAACATGCACATGGAAGGAGCTGCTGCAAAAGCGATGCTGTGCTCGCTGCTGCTCCTCCTGAAGCTCTGGCTGCTAAATCTGAGGCTTTCCTTCCAATTTCAAGCTGCAAAGCACTTGCTGAATTGCAGGGAAAGTCCGGGAGGCATTTGCTGTGCTGGCACACTTTCTCCTTCCTAGACAGAGTGGAAAAGCTTTTCCCTGCCGTGTAGGCGACAAGAGACGCATTAGACGGGCATCCGGAGCTGTCCGAAGGTAAGCGCCTGTTGCCGGCCTCTTTCGGCACAAGCCCCCGCTCCGGAGCGCACCGCGGCCGGCCGGAGGCTCTCTGCCGGCGAAGGTGCCGCTTCTCCGGCAAGGAAGCCTCAGCCGCTTCTCCTGCACACGGAGAGCGTGCTAGCTGCTGAAACGTGAAGAAAGAAGCTGCAGAACACTGGCACTGAGCGTGCAGCTTTCCAGCGGAGAGAAAAAGCTACTTGAACACTCTGCAAGCCTTTCCACTCCCAAAAACATGCACATGGAAGGAGCTGCTGCAAAAGCGATGCTGTGCTCGCTGCTGCTCCTCCTGAAGCTCTGGCTGCTAAATCTGAGGCTTTCCTTCCAATTTCAAGCTGCAAAGCACTTGCTGAATTGCAGGGAAAGTCCGGGAGGCATTTGCTGTGCTGGCACACTTTCTCCTTCCTAGACAGAGTGGAAAAGCTTTTCCCTGCCGTGTAGGCGACAAGAGACGCATTAGACGGGCATCCGGAGCTGTCCGAAGGTAAGCGCCTGTTGCCGGCCTCTTTCGGCACAAGCCCCCGCTCCGGAGCGCACCGCGGCCGGCCGGAGGCTCTCTGCCGGCGAAGGTGCCGCTTCTCCGGCAAGGAAGCCTCAGCCGCTTCTCCTGCACACGGAGAGCGTGCTAGCTGCTGAAACGTGAAGAAAGAAGCTGCAGAACACTGGCACTGAGCGTGCAGCTTTCCAGCGGAGAGAAAAAGCTACTTGAACACTCTGCAAGCCTTTCCACTCCCAAAAACATGCACATGGAAGGAGCTGCTGCAAAAGCGATGCTGTGCTCGCTGCTGCTCCTCCTGAAGCTCTGGCTGCTAAATCTGAGGCTTTCCTTCCAATTTCAAGCTGCAAAGCACTTGCTGAATTGCAGGGAAAGTCCGGGAGGCATTTGCTGTGCTGGCACACTTTCTCCTTCCTAGACAGAGTGGAAAAGCTTTTCCCTGCCGTGTAGGCGACAAGAGACGCATTAGACGGGCATCCGGAGCTGTCCGAAGGTAAGCGCCTGTTGCCGGCCTCTTTCGGCACAAGCCCCCGCTCCGGAGCGCACCGCGGCCGGCCGGAGGCTCTCTGCCGGCGAAGGTGCCGCTTCTCCGGCAAGGAAGCCTCAGCCGCTTCTCCTGCACACGGAGAGCGTGCTAGCTGCTGAAACGTGAAGAAAGAAGCTGCAGAACACTGGCACTGAGCGTGCAGCTTTCCAGCGGAGAGAAAAAGCTACTTGAACACTCTGCAAGCCTTTCCACTCCCAAAAACATGCACATGGAAGGAGCTGCTGCAAAAGCGATGCTGTGCTCGCTGCTGCTCCTCCTGAAGCTCTGGCTGCTAAATCTGAGGCTTTCCTTCCAATTTCAAGCTGCAAAGCACTTGCTGAATTGCAGGGAAAGTCCGGGAGGCATTTGCTGTGCTGGCACACTTTCTCCTTCCTAGACAGAGTGGAAAAGCTTTTCCCTGCCGTGTAGGCGACAAGAGACGCATTAGACGGGCATCCGGAGCTGTCCGAAGGTAAGCGCCTGTTCCCGGCCTCTTTCGGCACAAGCCCCCGCTCCGGAGCGCACCGCGGCCGGCCGGAGGCTCTCTGCCGGCGAAGGTGCCGCTTCTCCGGCAAGGAAGCCTCAGCCGCTTCTCCTGCACACGGAGAGCGTGCTAGCTGCTGAAACGTGAAGAAAGAAGCTGCAGAACACTGGCACTGAGCCTGCAGCTTTCCAGCGGAGAGAAAAAGCTACTTGAACACTCTGCAAGCCTTTCCACTCCCAAAAACATGCACATGGAAGGAGCTGCTGCAAAAGCGATGCTGTGCTCGCTGCTGCTCCTCCTGAAGCTCTGGCTGCTAAATCTGAGGCTTTCCTTCCAATTTCAAGCTGCAAAGCACTTGCTGAATTGCAGGGAAAGTCCGGGAGGCATTTGCTGTGCTGGCACACTTTCTCCTTCCTAGACAGAGTGGAAAAGCTTTTCCCTGCCGTGTAGGCGACAAGAGACGCATTAGACGGGCATCCGGAGCTGTCCGAAGGTAAGCGCCTGTTGCCGGCCTCTTTCGGCACAAGCCCCCGCTCCGGAGCGCACCGCGGCCGGCCGGAGGCTCTCTGCCGGCGAAGGTGCCGCTTCTCCGGCAAGGAAGCCTCAGCCGCTTCTCCTGCACACGGAGAGCGTGCTAGCTGCTGAAACGTGAAGAAAGAAGCTGCAGAACACTGGCACTGAGCCTGCAGCTTTCCAGCGGAGAGAAAAAGCTACTTGAACACTCTGCAAGCCTTTCCACTCCCAAAAACATGCACATGGAAGGAGCTGCTGCAAAAGCGATGCTGTGCTCGCTGCTGCTCCTCCTGAAGCTCTGGCTGCTAAATCGGAGGCTTTCCTTCCAATTTCAAGCTGCAAAGCACTTGCTGAATTGCAGGGAAAGTCCGGGAGGCATTTGCTGTGCTGGCACACTTTCTCCTTCCTAGACAGAGTGGAAAAGCTTTTCCCTGCCGTGTAGGCGACAAGAGACGCATTAGACGGGCATCCGGAGCTGTCCGAAGGTAAGCGCCTGTTGCCGGCCTCTTTCGGCACAAGCCCCCGCTCCGGAGCGCACCGCGGCCGGCAGGATGCTCTCTGCCGGCGAAGGTGCCGCTTCTCCGGCAAGGAAGCCTCAGCCGCTTCTCCTGCACACGGAGAGCGTGCTAGCTGCTGAAACGTGAAGAAAGAAGCTGCAGAACACTGGCACTGAGCGTGCAGCTTTCCAGCGGAGAGAAAAAGCTACTTGAACACTCTGCAAGCCTTTCCACTCCCAAAAACATGCACATGGAAGGAGCTGCTGCAAAAGCGATGCTGTGCTCGCTGCTGCTCCTCCTGAAGCTCTGGCTGCTAAATCTGAGGCTTTCCTTCCAATTTCAAGCTGCAAAGCACTTGCTGAATTGCAGGGAAAGTCCGGGAGGCATTTGCTGTGCTGGCACACTTTCTCCTTCCTAGACAGAGTGGAAAAGCTTTTCCCTGCCGTGTAGGCGACAAGAGACGCATTAGACGGGCATCCGGAGCTGTCCGAAGGTAAGCGCCTGTTGCCGGCCTCTTTCGGCACAAGCCCCCGCTCCGGAGCGCACCGCGGCCGGCCGGAGGCTCTCTGCCGGCGAAGGTGCCGCTTCTCCGGCAAGGAAGCCTCAGCCGCTTCTCCTGCACACGGAGAGCGTGCTAGCTGCTGAAACGTGAAGAAAGAAGCTGCAGAACACTGGCACTGAGCGTGCAGCTTTCCAGCGGAGAGAAAAAGCTACTTGAACACTCTGCAAGCCTTTCCACTCCCAAAAACATGCACATGGAAGGAGCTGCTGCAAAAGCGATACTGTGCTCGCTGCTGCTCCTCCTGAAGCTCTGGCTGCTAAATCGGAGGCTTTCCTTCCAATTTCAAGCTGCAAAGCACTTGCTGAATTGCAGGGAAAGTCCGGGAGGCATTTGCTGTGCTGGCACACTTTCTCCTTCCTAGACAGAGTGGAAAAGCTTTTCCCTGCCGTGTAGGCGACAAGAGACGCATTAGACGGGCATCCGGAGCTGTCCGAAGGTAAGCGCCTGTTGCCGGCCTCTTTCGGCACAAGCCCCCGCTCCGGAGCGCACCGCGGCCGGCCGGAGGCTCTCTGCCGGCGAAGGTGCCGCTTCTCCGGCAAGGAAGCCTCAGCCGCTTCTCCTGCACACGGAGAGCGTGCTAGCTGCTGAAACGTGAAGAAAGAAGCTGCAGAACACTGGCACTGAGCGTGCAGCTTTCCAGCGGAGAGAAAAAGCTACTTGAACACTCTGCAAGCCTTTCCACTCCCAAAAACATGCACATGGAAGGAGCTGCTGCAAAAGCGATGCTGTGCTCGCTGCTGCTCCTCCTGAAGCTCTGGCTGCTAAATCTGAGGCTTTCCTTCCAATTTCAAGCTGCAAAGCACTTGCTGAATTGCAGGGAAAGTCCGGGAGGCATTTGCTGTGCTGGCACACTTTCTCCTTCCTAGACAGAGTGGAAAAGCTTTTCCCTGCCGTGTAGGCGACAAGAGACGCATTAGACGGGCATCCGGAGCTGTCCGAAGGTAAGCGCCTGTTGCCGGCCTCTTTCGGCACAAGCCCCCGCTCCGGAGCGCACCGCGGCCGGCCGGAGGCTCTCTGCCGGCGAAGGTGCCGCTTCTCCGGCAAGGAAGCCTCAGCCGCTTCTCCTGCACACGGAGAGCGTGCTAGCTGCTGAAACGTGAAGAAAGAAGCTGCAGAACACTGGCACTGAGCGTGCAGCTTTCCAGCGGAGAGAAAAAGCTACTTGAACACTCTGCAAGCCTTTCCACTCCCAAAAACATGCACATGGAAGGAGCTGCTGCAAAAGCGATGCTGTGCTCGCTGCTGCTCCTCCTGAAGCTCTGGCTGCTAAATCTGAGGCTTTCCTTCCAATTTCAAGCTGCAAAGCACTTGCTGAATTGCAGGGAAAGTCCGGGAGGCATTTGCTGTGCTGGCACACTTTCTCCTTCCTAGACAGAGTGGAAAAGCTTTTCCCTGCCGTGTAGGCGACAAGAGACGCATTAGACGGGCATCCGGAGCTGTCCGAAGGTAAGCGCCTGTTGCCGGCCTCTTTCGGCACAAGCCCCCGCTCCGGAGCGCACCGCGGCCGGCCGGAGGCTCTCTGCCGGCGAAGGTGCCGCTTCTCCGGCAAGGAAGCCTCAGCCGCTTCTCCTGCACACGGAGAGCGTGCTAGCTGCTGAAACGTGAAGAAAGAAGCTGCAGAACACTGGCACTGAGCGTGCAGCTTTCCAGCGGAGAGAAAAAGCTACTTGAACACTCTGCAAGCCTTTCCACTCCCAAAAACATGCACATGGAAGGAGCTGCTGCAAAAGCGATGCTGTGCTCGCTGCTGCTCCTCCTGAAGCTCTGGCTGCTAAATCTGAGGCTTTCCTTCCAATTTCAAGCTGCAAAGCACTTGCTGAATTGCAGGGAAAGTCCGGGAGGCATTTGCTGTGCTGGCACACTTTCTCCTTCCTAGACAGAGTGGAAAAGCTTTTCCCTGCCGTGTAGGCGACAAGAGACGCATTAGACGGGCATCCGGAGCTGTCCGAAGGTAAGCGCCTGTTGCCGGCCTCTTTCGGCACAAGCCCCCGCTCCGGAGCGCACCGCGGCCGGCCGGAGGCTCTCTGCCGGCGAAGGTGCCGCTTCTCCGGCAAGGAAGCCTCAGCCGCTTCTCCTGCACACGGAGAGCGTGCTAGCTGCTGAAACGTGAAGAAAGAAGCTGCAGAACACTGGCACTGAGCGTGCAGCTTTCCAGCGGAGAGAAAAAGCTACTTGAACACTCTGCAAGCCTTTCCACTCCCAAAAACATGCACATGGAAGGAGCTGCTGCAAAAGCGATGCTGTGCTCGCTGCTGCTCCTCCTGAAGCTCTGGCTGCTAAATCTGAGGCTTTCCTTCCAATTTCAAGCTGCAAAGCACTTGCTGAATTGCAGGGAAAGTCCGGGAGGCATTTGCTGTGCTGGCACACTTTCTCCTTCCTAGACAGAGTGGAAAAGCTTTTCCCTGCCGTGTAGGCGACAAGAGACGCATTAGACGGGCATCCGGAGCTGTCCGAAGGTAAGCGCCTGTTGCCGGCCTCTTTCGGCACAAGCCCCCGCTCCGGAGCGCACCGCGGCCGGCCGGAGGCTCTCTGCCGGCGAAGGTGCCGCTTCTCCGGCAAGGAAGCCTCAGCCGCTTCTCCTGCACACGGAGAGCGTGCTAGCTGCTGAAACGTGAAGAAAGAAGCTGCAGAACACTGGCACTGAGCGTGCAGCTTTCCAGCGGAGAGAAAAAGCTACTTGAACACTCTGCAAGCCTTTCCACTCCCAAAAACATGCACATGGAAGGAGCTGCTGCAAAAGCGATGCTGTGCTCGCTGCTGCTCCTCCTGAAGCTCTGGCTGCTAAATCTGAGGCTTTCCTTCCAATTTCAAGCTGCAAAGCACTTGCTGAATTGCAGGGAAAGTCCGGGAGGCATTTGCTGTGCTGGCACACTTTCTCCTTCCTAGACAGAGTGGAAAAGCTTTTCCCTGCCGTGTAGGCGACAAGAGACGCATTAGACGGGCATCCGGAGCTGTCCGAAGGTAAGCGCCTGTTGCCGGCCTCTTTCGGCACAAGCCCCCGCTCCGGAGCGCACCGCGGCCGGCCGGAGGCTCTCTGCCGGCGAAGGTGCCGCTTCTCCGGCAAGGAAGCCTCAGCCGCTTCTCCTGCACACGGAGAGCGTGCTAGCTGCTGAAACGTGAAGAAAGAAGCTGCAGAACACTGGCACTGAGCGTGCAGCTTTCCAGCGGAGAGAAAAAGCTACTTGAACACTCTGCAAGCCTTTCCACTCCCAAAAACATGCACATGGAAGGAGCTGCTGCAAAAGCGATGCTGTGCTCGCTGCTGCTCCTCCTGAAGCTCTGGCTGCTAAATCTGAGGCTTTCCTTCCAATTTCAAGCTGCAAAGCACTTGCTGAATTGCAGGGAAAGTCCGGGAGGCATTTGCTGTGCTGGCACACTTTCTCCTTCCTAGACAGAGTGGAAAAGCTTTTCCCTGCCGTGTAGGCGACAAGAGACGCATTAGACGGGCATCCGGAGCTGTCCGAAGGTAAGCGCCTGTTGCCGGCCTCTTTCGGCACAAGCCCCCGCTCCGGAGCGCACCGCGGCCGGCCGGAGGCTCTCTGCCGGCGAAGGTGCCGCTTCTCCGGCAAGGAAGCCTCAGCCGCTTCTCCTGCACACGGAGAGCGTGCTAGCTGCTGAAACGTGAAGAAAGAAGCTGCAGAACACTGGCACTGAGCGTGCAGCTTTCCAGCGGAGAGAAAAAGCTACTTGAACACTCTGCAAGCCTTTCCACTCCCAAAAACATGCACATGGAAGGAGCTGCTGCAAAAGCGATGCTGTGCTCGCTGCTGCTCCTCCTGAAGCTCTGGCTGCTAAATCTGAGGCTTTCCTTCCAATTTCAAGCTGCAAAGCACTTGCTGAATTGCAGGGAAAGTCCGGGAGGCATTTGCTGTGCTGGCACACTTTCTCCTTCCTAGACAGAGTGGAAAAGCTTTTCCCTGCCGTGTAGGCGACAAGAGACGCATTAGACGGGCATCCGGAGCTGTCCGAAGGTAAGCGCCTGTTGCCGGCCTCTTTCGGCACAAGCCCCCGCTCCGGAGCGCACCGCGGCCGGCCGGAGGCTCTCTGCCGGCGAAGGTGCCGCTTCTCCGGCAAGGAAGCCTCAGCCGCTTCTCCTGCACACGGAGAGCGTGCTAGCTGCTGAAACGTGAAGAAAGAAGCTGCAGAACACTGGCACTGAGCGTGCAGCTTTCCAGCGGAGAGAAAAAGCTACTTGAACACTCTGCAAGCCTTTCCACTCCCAAAAACATGCACATGGAAGGAGCTGCTGCAAAAGCGATGCTGTGCTCGCTGCTGCTCCTCCTGAAGCTCTGGCTGCTAAATCTGAGGCTTTCCTTCCAATTTCAAGCTGCAAAGCACTTGCTGAATTGCAGGGAAAGTCCGGGAGGCATTTGCTGTGCTGGCACACTTTCTCCTTCCTAGACAGAGTGGAAAAGCTTTTCCCTGCCGTGTAGGCGACAAGAGACGCATTAGACGGGCATCCGGAGCTGTCCGAAGGTAAGCGCCTGTTCCCGGCCTCTTTCGGCACAAGCCCTCGCTCCGGAGCGCACCGCGGCCGGCCGGAGGCTCTCTGCCGGCGAAGGTGCCGCTTCTCCGGCAAGGAAGCCTCAGCCGCTTCTCCTGCACACGGAGAGCGTGCTAGCTGCTGAAACGTGAAGAAAGAAGCTGCAGAACACTGGCACTGAGCGTGCAGCTTTCCAGCGGAGAGAAAAAGCTACTTGAACACTCTGCAAGCCTTTCCACTCCCAAAAACATGCACATGGAAGGAGCTGCTGCAAAAGCGATGCTGTGCTCGCTGCTGCTCCTCCTGAAGCTCTGGCTGCTAAATCTGAGGCTTTCCTTCCAATTTCAAGCTGCAAAGCACTTGCTGAATTGCAGGGAAAGTCCGGGAGGCATTTGCTGTGCTGGCACACTTTCTCCTTCCTAGACAGAGTGGAAAAGCTTTTCCCTGCCGTGTAGGCGACAAGAGACGCATTAGACGGGCATCCGGAGCTGTCCGAAGGTAAGCGCCTGTTCCCGGCCTCTTTCGGCACAAGCCCCCGCTCCGGAGCGCACCGCGGCCGGCCGGAGGCTCTCTGCCGGCGAAGGTGCCGCTTCTCCGGCAAGGAAGCCTCAGCCGCTTCTCCTGCACACGGAGAGCGTGCTAGCTGCTGAAACGTGAAGAAAGAAGCTGCAGAACACTGGCACTGAGCGTGCAGCTTTCCAGCGGAGAGAAAAAGCTACTTGAACACTCTGCAAGCCTTTCCACTCCCAAAAACATGCACATGGAAGGAGCTGCTGCAAAAGCGATGCTGTGCTCGCTGCTGCTCCTCCTGAAGCTCTGGCTGCTAAATCTGAGGCTTTCCTTCCAATTTCAAGCTGCAAAGCACTTGCTGAATTGCAGGGAAAGTCCGGCAGGCATTTGCTGTGCTGGCACACTTTCTCCTTCCTAGACAGAGTGGAAAAGCTTTTCCCTGCCGTGTAGGCGACAAGAGACGCATTAGACGGGCATCCGGAGCTGTCCGAAGGTAAGCGCCTGTTGCCGGCCTCTTTCGGCACAAGCCCCCGCTCCGGAGCGCACCGCGACCGGCCGGAGGCTCTCTGCCGGCGAAGGTGCCGCTTCTCCGGCAAGGAAGCCTCAGCCGCTTCTCCTGCACACGGAGAGCGTGCTAGCTGCTGAAACGTGAAGAAAGAAGCTGCAGAACACTGGCACTGAGCGTGCAGCTTTCCAGCGGAGAGAAAAAGCTACTTGAACACTCTGCAAGCCTTTCCACTCCCAAAAACATGCACATGGAAGGAGCTGCTGCAAAAGCGATGCTGTGCTCGCTGCTGCTCCTCCTGAAGCTCTGGCTGCTAAATCTGAGGCTTTCCTTCCAATTTCAAGCTGCAAAGCACTTGCTGAATTGCAGGGAAAGTCCGGGAGGCATTTGCTGTGCTGGCACACTTTCTCCTTCCTAGACAGAGTGGAAAAGCTTTTCCCTGCCGTGTAGGCGACAAGAGACGCATTAGACGGGCATCCGGAGCTGTCCGAAGGTAAGCGCCTGTTGCCGGCCTCTTTCGGCACAAGCCCCCGCTCCGGAGCGCACCGCGGCCGGCCGGAGGCTCTCTGCCGGCGAAGGTGCCGCTTCTCCGGCAAGGAAGCCTCAGCCGCTTCTCCTGCACACGGAGAGCGTGCTAGCTGCTGAAACGTGAAGAAAGAAGCTGCAGAACACTGGCACTGAGCGTGCAGCTTTCCAGCGGAGAGAAAAAGCTACTTGAACACTCTGCAAGCCTTTCCACTCCCAAAAACATGCACATGGAAGGAGCTGCTGCAAAAGCGATGCTGTGCTCGCTGCTGCTCCTCCTGAAGCTCTGGCTGCTAAATCTGAGGCTTTCCTTCCAATTTCAAGCTGCAAAGCACTTGCTGAATTGCAGGGAAAGTCCGGGAGGCATTTGCTGTGCTGGCACACTTTCTCCTTCCTAGACAGAGTGGAAAAGCTTTTCCCTGCCGTGTAGGCGACAAGAGACGCATTAGACGGGCATCCGGAGCTGTCCGAAGGTAAGCGCCTGTTGCCGGCCTCTTTCGGCACAAGCCCCCGCTCCGGAGCGCACCGCGGCCGGCCGGAGGCTCTCTGCCGGCGAAGGTGCCGCTTCTCCGGCAAGGAAGCCTCAGCCGCTTCTCCTGCACACGGAGAGCGTGCTAGCTGCTGAAACGTGAAGAAAGAAGCTGCAGAACACTGGCACTGAGCGTGCAGCTTTCCAGCGGAGAGAAAAAGCTACTTGAACACTCTGCAAGCCTTTCCACTCCCAAAAACATGCACATGGAAGGAGCTGCTGCAAAAGCGATGCTGTGCTCGCTGCTGCTCCTCCTGAAGCTCTGGCTGCTAAATCTGAGGCTTTCCTTCCAATTTCAAGCTGCAAAGCACTTGCTGAATTGCAGGGAAAGTCCGGGAGGCATTTGCTGTGCTGGCACACTTTCTCCTTCCTAGACAGAGTGGAAAAGCTTTTCCCTGCCGTGTAGGCGACAAGAGACGCATTAGACGGGCATCCGGAGCTGTCCGAAGGTAAGCGCCAGTTCCCGGCCTCTTTCGGCACAAGCCCCCGCTCCGGAGCGCACCACTGTTCTGGGTATCAGTTTGCAAGACCCACTTTGCAATCTCAAACCCGTCCAAGTTGGCAGTGGTGCTGCTTAGTGTCTGGGAATCATCCTGCGAGAGGCGGAATTCCAGAAGGCCCCCGATAATTTTAGGCCGCAGGACCCTGAACCATTGTACAGGCTTTTTCCATGGGAAACAAAACTCAGAAGCCACTGCTCTGGGTGACAGTTAGCAGGACCCCCTTGGCATTTTAAATCCAGACCAAGTTTACACTGGTGCCGCTAAGCGTCTGGGGGACATCCTGCGAGAGGCGGATCTCCAGGAGGGACCCTGAAATTTAAGGCCTCAGGATCGAGAAGAACTGTACAGGCTTTTTCCCTGGGAAACAAAATTCAGAAGCCACTGTTCCGGGTGTCAGTTTGCAGGACCCACTAGGTACTCTAAAATTAGACCAAGTTGGCATTGGTGCCAGTAGGCTTCAGAAAGGCATCCTGCGAGAGGCGGAGTTCCAGGAGGCACCAGGCCTTTAAAGGACTCAGGACCATGAACCATTGTACAGGGCTTTTTCCCTGGGAAACAAAACTCACAAGCCACTGTTCTGGGTGTCAGTTTTCAGGACGCAGTTGGCACTCTCAAACCAGACTAAGTGGGCACCGGTGCCGGTTAGCGTCTGGGAAACATCCTGCAACAGGGAGATCTCCAGTTGGTTCCCGGCAATTTACGGCCTCAGGACCCTGAACCACTCTACAGGCTTTTTCCCTTGGAAACAAAACTCACAAGCCAGTGTTCTGGGTGTCAGTTTGCAGGACCCACTAGGCACTCTCAAACCAGACAAAGTTGGTACTATTGAAACCTTGTGTCTGGAGGCATCCTGCAAGAGGCCGAATTCCAGTAGGCAGCCTGAAATTTAGGGCCTCAGGCCCCTGACCCACTCTACAGGGCATTTCCCTGGGAAACAAAACTCAGAAGCCATTGTTCTTGGTGACAGTATTCAGGACCCACTTGGCACTCTCAAACCAGACCAAGTTGGCACTCCTGCCACCTTGCGCCTGGGAGGCATCCTGAGAGAGGCGGAATTCCACGAGGCACCATGCCATTTATGGCCTCAGGACCCTGAACCACTCAACAGGCTTTTTCCCTGGGAAACAAAACTCAGAAGCCACTGTTCAGGGTGTCAGTTTTCAGGACCCACTTGGCACTCTCAAACTAGACTATGTTGGCACTGGTGCCACCTTGCGTCTGGGAGGCATCTTCCGAGAGGTGGAATTCCAGGAGGCACCTGGCCATTTAAGGCCTCAGGAAGCTGAGCCAATCTATAGGGTATTTCCCTGCAAACAAAAGTCAGAACCCACTGTTCAGGGTGTCAGTTTTAAGGACCCACTTGGCACTCTCAAACCAGAGCAAGTGGGCACCGGTGCCGCTAAACGTCTGGGAAACATCCTGCAAGAGGGAGATCTCCAGGAGGCTCCCGGCAATTTAAGGCCTCAGGTCCCTGAACCACTCTACAGGGTATTTCCCTGGGAAACAAAACTCAAAAGCCACTGTTCTTGGTGACAGTTTTCAGGACCCACTTGACACTCTCAAACCAATCCAAGTTGGCACTGGTGCCATATTGTGTCTGGGAGTCATCCTGCGAGAGGCACAATTCCAGGAGGCACCCGGCAATTTAAGGCCTTCAGCCCCTGAACCAGTGTACAGGCCTTTTCTTTGGGAAACAAGACTCAGAAGCCACTGTTCAGGGTGTCAGTTTGCAGGACCCACATGGAACTCTCAAACCAGACTAAGTTGGCACTGGTGAAACCATGCGTTTGGGAGGCAACCTGAGAGAGGCAGAATCCCACGAGGCACCTGGCCATTTAAGGCCTCAGGCCCCTGAACCCCTGTATAGGCTTTTTCCCTGGGAAACAAAACTCAGAAGCCACTGTTCTTGGTGTCAGTTTTCAGGACCCACTAGGCACTCTCAAACCAGCCCAAGTTGGCACCACGGCCTCCTTGCGTCTGGGAGGCATCCTGCGAGAGGCCGAATTCCAGGAGGAACCTGGCCATTTTAGGTCTTAGGCCCCTGAACCATTGTGCAGGCTTTTTCCCAGTTAAACAAAACTCAGAAGCCGCTGTTCTGGCTGTGAGTTTGCAGGACCCACTTTGCACACTCAAAGAAGACGAAGAGGGCATATGTGCCACATAACGTAAGGAAAAAAATCTTCCAAGAGGCGGATCCCCTGGAGGCACCCGGCAATTTCAGGCCGCAGGACCCTGAGACATTATACAGGCCTTTTCCCTGGGAAACAAAACTCAGCTGCCACTGTTCTGGGTGTCAGTTTGGAGGACCCACGTGGCACTCTCAAACTAGACTAAGTTGGCACGGGTGCCACTTTGCGTCTGGGAGGCATCCTGCGAGAGGCCGAATTCCAGGAGGCACCCTGAAATTTAACGCGGCAGGACCCTGAATGACTGTAAAGTGTTTTTCCCTGGGAAACAAAACTCAGAAGCCATTGTTCTGGGTATCAGTTTGGAGACCCACTTGGCACTCTCAAATCACACCAAGCTGGCACTGGTGCGACTTTGCGTCTGGGAGGCATCCTGCGAGAGGCCGAATTCCAGAAGGCACCTGGCCATTTAAGGCCTCAGGACCCTGAACCATTGTACAGGTTTTTTCCCTGGGAATCAAAACTCAGAAGCCACTGTTCTGGATGTCAGTTTTCAGGACCCACTTGACACTCCCAAACCAGACCAAGTTGGCACTTGTGCCACATTGCGTCCGGGAGGCATCCAGCGAGAGGCGGAATTCCAGGAGGCACCCTGACATTTAAGGCCTCAGGACCCTGAACCACTTTACAGGCTTTTTCCCTGGGAAAAAGAACTCAGAAGACAATGTTCTTGGTGTCAGTTTTCAGGACCCACTTGACACTCTCAAACCAGACTAAGTGGGCAATGGTGCCGCATAGCATCTGGGAAAAATCCTGCAAGAGGCGGATCTCCAGGAGGCACCCGGCAATTTAAGGCCGCAGGACCCCGAACCATTGTACAGGCTTTTTCCCTGGGAAACAAAACTCACAAACCACTGTTCTGAGTGTCAGTTTTCAGGACCCACTAGGCACTCTCAAACAAGACCAAGTTGGCACTGGTGTCACATTGCGTCTGGGAGGCATCCTGCGAGAGGCCGAATTCAAGAAGGCACCTGGCCATTTAAAGTTTCAGTCCCCTGAACCATTGTACAGGCTTTTTCCCTGGGAAACAAATCTCAGCAGCCACTGTTCTTGGTGTCAGTTTGCAGGACCCACTAGGCACTCTCAAACCAGACGAAGTTGGCACTGGTGCCGCTGAGCGTCTGGGGAACATCCTGCGAGAGGCGGATCTCCAGGAGGGACCCTGAAATTTAAGGCCTCAGGACCCTGAACCACTGTACAGGCTATTGCCCAGAGAAAAAAAACTCACAAGCCACTGTTCTGGGTGTCATTTGCAGGACCCGCTTGCATCCTTAAACCAGACCAAGTTGGCACGGGTGCCACTTTGCGTCTGGGAGGCATCCTGCTAGGGGCCGAATTCCAAGAGGGACCCGCCAATTTAAGGCCGCAGGACCCTGAACCACTCTAAAGGGTATTTCCCTGGGAAAGAAAACTCACAAGCCACTGTTCTGGGTGTCAGTTTGCAGGACCCGCTTGCACTCTTAAACCAGACCAAGTTGGCACGGGTGACATTTTGCGTCTGGGAGGCATCCTGCTAGGGGCCGAATTCCAAGAGCCACTCGGCAATTTAAGGCCGCAGGACCCTGAACCACTCTAAAGGGTATTTCCCTGGGAAACAAAACTCACAAGCCACTGTTCAGGGTGTCAGATTTCAGGACCCACTAGGAACTCTCAAACCAGACCAAGTTGGCACTGGTGCCACCTTGCAACTGGGAGGCATCCTGTGTGAGGCGAAATTCTAGGAGGCACCCGGCAATTTAAGGCCGCAGGACCCTGAACCACTCTACAGGGTATTTCCCTGCGAAACAAAACTCAGAAGCCACTGTTCTGGGTGTCAGTTTTCAGGACCCACTTGGCACTCTCAAACCAGACCAAGTTGGCACGGGTGCCACCTTGCGTCCGGGAGGCATCCTGAGAGAGGCGGAATTCGACGAGGCACCTGGCGATTTAAGGCCTCAGGACCCTGAACCATTGTACAGTGTTTTTCCCTGGGAAACAAAACTCAGAAGCCACTGTTCTGGATGTCAGTTTTCAGCACCCACTTGGCACTCTCAAACGAGACCATGTTGGCACTTGTGACAGCTTGCGTCTGGGAGGCATCCTGCGAGAGGCCGAATTCCAGAAGGAACCTGGCCATTTAAGGCCTCAGGAACCTGAACCACTCTACAGGTTTTTTCCCTGGGAATCAAAACTCAGAAGCTACTGTTCTGGGTGTCAGTTTTCAGGACCCACTAGGCACTATCAAACCAGACCACGTTGGCACTGGTGCCACCTTGCATCTGGGATGCATCCTGTGTGAGGCAGAATACTAGGAGGCACCCGGCCATTTAAGGCCGCTGGACCCTGAACCATTGAACAGGCTTTTTCCCTGGGAAACAAAACTCACAAGCCACTGTTCTTGGTGTCACTTTTCTGGACCCACTTCGCATTCTCAAACGAGACGACGTTGGCACTGGTGCCACTTTGTGTCTGGGAGGCATCCTGCGAGAGGCCGAATTCCAGGAGGAACCTGGCCATTTAAGGCCTCAGGCCCCTGAACCACTTTACAGGCTTTTTCCCTGGGAAACAAAACTCAGAAGACAATGTTCTCGGTGTCAGTTTTCAGGACCCACTTGACACTCTCAAACCAGACAAAGTGGGCAATGGTGCCGCATAGCATCTGGGAAAAATCCTGCAAGAGGCGGATCTCCTGGAGGCACCCGGCAATTTAAGGCCGCAGGACCCTGAAGCACTGTACAGGCTTTTACCTGGGAGCCAAAACTAAGAAGCCACTGTTCTGGGTGTCAGTTTGCAGAACCCACTTGGCACTCTCAAACCAGACCAAGTTGGCACGGGTGCCACCTTGCATCTGGGAGGCATCCTGAGTGAGGCAGAACTGTAGGAGACACCCGGCAATATAAGGCCGCAGGACCCTGAACCATTGTACAGGCTTTTTCCCTGGGAAACAAAACTCACAAGCCACTGTTCTGGGTGTCACTATGCAGGAGCCACTTGGCATTCTCAAACGAGACGAAGTTGGCACGGGTGCCACTTTTCGTCTGGGAGGCATCCTGCTAGGGGCCGAATTCCAGGAGGCACCCTGAAATTTAACGCGGCAGCACCCTGAACCACTCTACAGGGTATTTCCCTGGGAAACAAAACTCACAAGCCACTGTTCTTGGTGTCAGTTTTCAGGACCCACTTGACACTCTCAAACCAGACTAAGTGGGCAATGGTGCTGCATTGCGTCTTGGAAAAATCCTGCAAGAGGCGGATCTCCAAGAGGCACACGGCAATTTAAGGCCGCAGGACCCTGAACCACTGTACAGGCGTTTTCCCTGGGAGCCAAAACTCAGAAGCCACTGTTCTGGGTGTCAGTTTGCAGGATCCACTTGGCACTCTCAAACCAGACCAAGTTGGCACTGCAGCCACCTTGCATCTAAGAGGCATCCTGCGATAGCCCGAATTCCAGGAGGCACCCTGGAATTTAAGGCCGCAGGACCCTGAACCACTGTACAGGCTTTTTCCCTGGGAAACAAAACTCAGAAGCCACTGTTCTTGGTGTCATTTTGCAGGACCCACTTGGCACTCTCAAACCAGACCAAGTTGGCACTGCTGCCACCTTGCATCTGGGAGGCATCCATCGAGAGGCCGAATTTCAGAAGGCACTTGGCCACTTAAGGCCTCAGGACCCTGAACCACTGTACAGGCTTTTTCCCTGGGAAACAAACTCAGAAGCCACTGTTCTGGGTGTCAGTTTTCAGGACCCACTAGGCACTCTCAAACCAGACCAAGTTGGCACTGGTGCCACTTTGCGTCTGGGAGGCATCCTGCGAGAGGCGAAATTCACCTAGGCACCCTGATATTTAAGGCCTCAAGACCCTCAACCATTGTACAGGCTTTTTCCCTGGGAAACAAAACTCAGAAGCCATTGTTCAGGGTGTCAGTTTGCAGGACCCACTAGGCACTCTCAAACCAGACCGAGTATGCATTGGTGCCTTCTTGGGTCTGGGAGGCATCCTGCGAGAGGCGGAATTAACCTAGGCACCCTGATATTTAAGGCCTCAAGACCCTGAACCATTGTACAGGCTTTTTCCCTGGGAACCAAAACTCGGAAGCCAATGTTCTGGGTGTCAGTTTTCAGGACCCACTTGGAACTCTCAAACCAGAAAGTGTTGGCACTGCAGCCACCTTGCGTCTGGGAGGCATCCTGCGAGAGGCGGAATTCCAGGAGGCACCTGGCCATTTAAGGCCTCAGGACCCTGAACCACTCTACAGGGTATTTCCCTGGGAAACAAAACTTAGAAGCCACTGTTCTGGGTGTCAGTTTGGAGGACCCACTTGGCACTCTAAAACCAGACCAAGTTGGCACTCTTGCCACTTTGCGTCTGGGAGGCATCCTGCGAGAGGCAGAATTCAAGAAGGCACCCGGCCATTTAAAGTTTCAGGCCCCGGAACCAGTGTACAGGCCATTTCCCTGGGAAACAAAACTCAGAAGCCACTGTTCTGTGTGTCAGTTTTCAGGACCTACTTGACTCTATCAAACCAGACCAAGTGGGCAATGGTGCCGCATAGTGTCTGGGAAAAATCCTGCAAGAGGCGGATCTCCAGGAGGCACCCGGAGATGTAAGGCCTCAGGACCCTGAACCATTGTACAGGCTTTTTCCCTGGGGAACAAAACTCAGAAGCCACTGTTCTTAGTCTCAGTTTTCAGGACCCGCTTGGCATTCTCAAACCAGACGAAGTTGGCACTGGTGCCACTATGTGTCTGGGAGGCATCCTGCGAGAGGCCGAATTCCAGGAGGCACCCTGAAATTTAAGGCCTCAGGACCCCGAACCATTGTAGAGGCTTTTTCCCTGGGAAACAAAACTCAGAAGCCACTGTTCTTGGTGTCAGTTTGCAGGACCCACTTGGCACTCTCAAACCAGACCAAGTTTGCTCTGCTGCCACTTTGCGTCTGGGAGGCATCCCTCTAGGGGCCGAATTCCAAGAGGGACCCGGCAATTTAAGGCCTCAGGCCCCTGAACCACTCTACAGTGTTTTTCCCTGGGAAACAAAACTCAGAAGCCACTGTTCTGGTTGTCAGTTTTCAGGACCCACTTGGCACTCTCAAACCAGACCAAGTTGGCACTTGTGACAGCTTGCGTCTGGGAGGCATCCTGCGAGAGGCCGAATTCCAGGAGGAACTAGGCCATTTAAAGCCTCAAGACCCTGAACCACTTTACAGGCTTATTCCCCGGGAAACAAAACTCAGAAGACAATGTTCTTGGTGTCAGTTTTCAGGACCCACTTGACACTCTCAAACCAGACTAAGTGGGCAATGGTGCCGCATAGCGTCTGGGAAAAATCCTGCGAGAGGCGGATCTCCAGGAGGCACCCGGCAATTTAAGGCCTCAGGACCCTGAACCACTCTACAGGGTATTTCCTTGGGAAACAAAATTCACAAACCACTGTTCTGGGTGTCAGTTTTCAGGACCCACTTGACACTCTCAAACCAGTCTAAGTTGGCACTTGTGCCACATTGCGTCTGGGAGGCATCCTGCGAGAGGCCGAATTCCAGGAGGCACCCTGAAATTTAAGGCCTCAGGACCCTGAACCACTGTACAGGCTTTTTCCCTGGGAGCTAAAACTCAGAAGCCACTGTTCTGGGTGTCAGTTTGGAGGACCCACTTGGCACTCTCAAACCAGAAAGTGTTGGCACTGCAGCCACCTTGCGTCTGGGAGGCATCCTGACTGAGGCGGAATTCCAGGAGGCATCCTGAAATTTAAGGCCTCAGGACCCTGAACCACTGTAAAGGCTTTTCCCCTGGGAGACAAAACTCACATGCCACTGTTCTGGGTGTCAGTTTTCAGGACCCACAAGGCACTCTCAAACAAGACCAAGTTGGCGCTGGTGTCACCTTGCGTTTGAGAGGCATCCTTCGAGAGGCGCAATTCCAGGAATCACCCGGCCATTTAAGGCCTCAGGCCCCTGAACAATTCTACAGGCCTTTTCCCTGGGAGACAAAACTCAGAAGCCACTGTTCTGGGTGTCAGTTTGGAGGACCCACTTGGCACTCTCAAACCAGAAAGTGTTGGCACTGCAGCCACCTTGCGTCTGGGAGGCATCCTGACTGAGGCGGAATTCCAGGAGGCATCCTGAAATTTAAGGCCTCAGGACCCTGAACCACTGTAAAGGCTTTTCCCCTGGGAGACAAAACTCACATGCCACTGTTCTGGGTGTCAGTTTTCGGGACCCACAAGGCACTCTCAAACAAGACCAAGTTGGCGCTGGTGTCACCTTGCGTTTGAGAGGCATCCTTCGAGAGGCGCAATTCCAGGAATCACCCGGCCATTTAAGGCCTCAGGCCCCTGAACAATTCTACAGGCCTTTTCCCTGGGAGACAAAACTCAGAAGCCACTGTTCTGGGTGTCAGTTTTCAGGACCCACTAGGCACTCTCAAACCAGACCAAGTTGGCACTGGTGCCGCATAGCGTCTGGGAGGCATCCTGAGAGAGGCGGAATTCGACGAGGCACCTGGCCATTTAAGGCCTCAGGACCCTGAACCACTGTACAGTGTTTTTTCCTGGGAAACAAACTCAGAAGCCACTGTTCTTGGTGTCAGTTTTCAGGACCCTCTTGGCACTCTCAAACGAGACCATGTTGGCACTTGTGACAGCTTGCGTCTGGGAGGCATCCTGCGAGAGGCGGAATTCCTGGAGGCACCCTGAAATTTAACGCAGCAGGACCCTGAACCACTCTACAGGGTATTTCCCTGGGAAACAAAACCCAGAAGCCACTGTTCTGGGTGTCAGTTTTCAGGACCCACTTGGCACTCTCAAACCAGACCAAGTTGGCACTGCAGCCACCTTGAGTGTGGGAGGCATCCTGCGAGAGGCGGAATTCACCTAGGCACCCTGATATTTAAGGCCTCAAGACCCTGAACCACTGTAATGGCTTTTTCCCTGGGAACCAAAACTCAGAAGCCACTGTTCTGTGTGTCAGTTTTCAGGACCTACTTGACTCTATCAAACCAGACGAAGTGGGCAATGGTGCCGCATAGCGTGTGGGAAAAATCCTGCAAGAGGCGGATCTCCAGGAGGCACCCGGACATGTAAGGCCGCAGGACCCTGAACCATTTTACAGGCTTTTTCCCTGGGAAACAAAACTCAGAAGCCACTGTTCTTAGTGTCAGTTTTCAGGACCCACTAGGCATTCTCAAACCAGACGAAGTTGGCACTGGTGCCACTATGTGTCTGTGAGGCATCCTGCGAGAGGCCGAATTCCAGGAGGAACTAGGCCATTTAAAGCCTCAGGACCCTGAACCATTTTACAGGTTTATTCCCTGGGAAACAAAACTCAGAAGACAATGTTCTTGGTGTCAGTTTTCAGGACCCACTTGACACTCTCAAACCAGACTAAGTGGGCAATGGGGCCGCATAGCGTCTGGGAAAAATCCTGCAAGAGGCGGATCTCCAGGAGGCACCCGGCAATTTAAGGCCTCAGGACCCTGAACCACTCTACAGGGTATTTCCCTGGGAAACAAAATTCACAAACCACTGTTCTGGGTGTCAGTTTTCAGGACCCACTTGACACTCTCAAACCAGACCAAGTTGGCACTTGTGCCACCTTGAGTCTGGGAGGCATCCTGCGAGAGGCGGAATTCCAGGAGGCACCCTGAAATTTAAGGCCTCAGGACCCTGAACCACTGTATAGGCTTTTTCCCTGGGAGCCAAAACTCAGAAGCCACTGTTCTGGGTGTCAGTTTGCAGGACCCACTTGACACTCTCAAACCAGACCAAGTTGGCACTTGTGCCACATTGCGTATGGGAGGCATCCTGCGAGAGGCCGAATTCCAGGAGGAACCCTGAAATTTAAGGCCTCAGGACCCTGAACCACTGTACAGGCTTTTCCCCTGGGAGACAAAACTCACCAGCCACTGTTCTGGGTGTCCGTTTGGAGGACCCACTAGGCACTCTCAAACAAGACCAAGTTGGCACTGGTGTCACATTGCGTCTGGGAGGCATCCTGCGAGAGGCCGAATTCAAGAAGGCACCCGGCCATTTAAAGTTTCAGGCTCCTGAACCAGTGTACAGGCCTTTTATCTGGGAAACAAAACTCACAAGCCACTGTTCTGGGTGTCAATTTTCAGGACCCACTTGGCACTCTCAAACCAGACCAAGTTGGCACTGCTGCCAGATTTCATCTGAAACGCATCCTTCGAGACGCGGAATTCCAGGAGGCACCTGGCCATTTAAGGCCTCAGGACCCTGAACACCTCTACAGGTTTTTTCCCTGGGAAACAAATCTCAGCAGCCACTCTTCTTGGTGTCTGTTTGCAGGACCCACTTGGCACTCTCAAACCAGACTAAGTTGGCACCGGTGCCGCTCAGCGTCTGGGAAACATCCTACGGGTGGCGGCTCTCCAGGAGGGACCCTGAAATTTAAGGCCTCAGGACCCTGAATCACTCTACAGGCTATTGCCCAGAGAAAAAAAACTCACAAGCCACTGTTCTGACTGTCAGATTGAAGGACCCGCTTGCACTCTCAAACCAGACCAAGTTGGCACGGGTGCCACTTTGCGTCTGGGAGCCATCCTGCTAGGGGCCGAATTCCAAGAGCCACCCGGGAATTTAAGGCCTCAGGACCCTGAACCACTCTACAGGCCTTTTCCCTGGGAAACAAAACTCAGAAGCCACTGTTCTGGGTGTCAGTTTTCAGGACCCACTAGGCACTCTCAAACCAGACCAAGTTGGCACTGGTGAAACATTGCATCTGGGAGGCATCCAGTGTGAGGTGGAATTCTAGGATGCACCCTGAAATTTAAGGCCGCAGGACCCTGAACCATTGTACAGGCTTTTTCCCTGGGAAACAAAACTCAGAAGCCACTGTTCTGGGTGTCAGTTTGCAGGACCCACTAGGCATTCTCAAACCAGACCAAGTTGGCACTGGTGCCACTATGTGTCTTGGAGGCATCCTGCGAGAGGCCGAATTCCAGGAGGAACTTGGCCATTTAAGGCCTCAGGACCCTGAACCACTTTACAGGCTTATTCCCTGGGAAACAAAACTCAGAAGACAATGTTCTCGGTGTCAGTTTTCAGGACCCACTTGACACTCTCAAACCAGACTATGTGGGCAATGGTGCCGCATAGCGTGTGGGAAAAATCCTGGAAGAGGCAGATCTCCTGGAGGTACCCGGCAATTTAAGGCCGCAGGACCCTGAACCACTGTACAGGCTTTTTCCCTGGGAAACAAAACTCAGAAGCCATTGTTCTGGGTGTCAGTTTGCAGGACCCACTCTGCACTGTCAAACAAGACCAAGTATGCATTGGTGCCAGCTTGCGTCTGGGAGGCATCCTGCGAGAGGCGGAATTCACCTAGGCACCCTGAAATTTAAGGCCTCAGGACCCTGAACCATTGTACAGGCTTTTTCCCTGGGAACCAAAACTCAGAAGCCACTGTTCTGGGTGTCAGTTTTCAGGACCCACTTGGCACTCTCAAACCAGAAAGTGTTGGCACTGCAGCCACCTTGCGTCTGGGAGTCATCCTTCGAGAGGCGGAATTCCAGGAGTCACCCCGCCATTTAAGGCCTCAGGACCCTGAAACATCCTTCAGGACTTTTCCCTGGGAAACAAAACTCACAAGCCACTGTTCTGGGTGTCAGTTTTCAGGACCCACTTGGGACTCTCAAACTAGACCAAGTTGGCACTGGTGTCACA
This sequence comes from Fringilla coelebs, assembly GCF_963513975.1. Lineage (NCBI taxonomy): Eukaryota > Metazoa > Chordata > Aves > Passeriformes > Fringillidae > Fringilla > Fringilla coelebs. The sequence continues at coordinate 28,114 of NW_028167298.1, read as the reverse complement.
TTGCGTCTGAGAGGCATCCTGCGAGAGGCAGAATTCAAGATGGTACCCGGCCATGTAAAGTTTCAGGCCCCGGAACCAGTGTACAGGCCATTTCCCTGGGAAACAAAACTCAGAAGCCACTGTTCTGGGTGTCAGTTTTCAGGACCCACTTGGCACTCTCAAACCAGACCAAGTTGGGACTGCTGCCACATTGCGTCTGGGAGGCATCCTGCGAGAGGCGGAATTCCACGAGGCACCTGGGCATTTAAGGCCTCATGACCCTGAACCATTGTACAGGATTTTTCCCTGAAAAACAAAATTCACAAACCACTATTCCTGGTGTCAGTTTTCAGGACCCACTTGGCACTCTCAAACCAGATTAAGTTGGCACTGGTGCCGCATTGCGTCTGGGAGGCATCCTGCGAGAGGCCGAATTCCAGGAGTCACCCCGCCATTTAAGGCCTCAGGACCCTAAACCACTGTACAGGATTTTTCCCTGGGAAACAAAACTCAGAAGCCACTGTTCTGGATGTCAGTTTTCAGGACCCACTTGGAACTCACAAACTAGACCAAGTTGGCACTTCTGCCACCTTGCGTCTGGGAGGCATCCTTCGAGAGGCCGAATTTCTGGAGGCACCCTGAAATTTAATGCCTCAGGACCCTGAACCACTCCCCAGGGTATTTCCCTGGGAAACAAAACTCAGAAGCCACTGTTCTGGGTGTCAGTTCCCAGGAGCCACTAGGCACTCTCAAACCAGACCAAGTGTGCACTGGTGCCACTTCGCATCTGGGAGGCATCCTGCGAGAGGCTGAATTCCAGGAGGCATCCTGAAATTTAAGGCCTCAAGACCCTGAACCACTCCACAGGGTATTTCCTTGGGAAACAAAACTCAGAAGCCACTGTTCTGGGTGTCAGTTTTCAGGACCCACTTGGCACTCTCAAACAAGACCAAGTTGGCAGTGGTGAAACCTTGCACCTGGGAGGCATCCTGTGTGAGGCCGAATTCCAGGAGGCACCTGGCTATTTAAGGCCTCAGGACTCTGAACCAGTGTACAGGCCTTTTCCCTGGAAAACAAAACTCAGAAGCCACTGTTCTGGGTGTCAGTTTCCAGCACCCACTTGACACTCTCAAACCAGACGAAGCTGGCACTGGTGCCACATTGCGTCTGGGAGGCATCCTGCGAGACGCGGAATTCCAGGTGGCACCTCACCATTTAAGGCCTCAAGATCCTGAACCATTGTACAGGCTTTTTCCCTGGGAAACAAAACTCAGAAGCCACAGTTCTGCGTGTCAGTTTGCAGGACCGACTTTGCACTCTCAAACCAGACCAAGTTGGCACTGGTGCCACTTGCATCTGGGAGGCATCCTTCGAGAGGCCGAATTTTAGAAGGCACCCTGAAATTTAATGCCTCAGGACCCTGAACCACTCCACAGGCTATTTCCCTGGGAAACAAAACTCAGAAGCCACTGTTCCGGGTGTCAGTTTTCTGGACCCACTAGGCACTCTCAAACCAGACCAAGTTGGCACTGGTGGCACTTTGTGTCTGGGAGTCATCATGCGAGAGGCCGAATACTGGGAGGACCTGGTCATTTAAGGCCTCAGGACCCTGAACCATTTTACAGGCTTTTTCCCTGGGGAAAAAAACTCAGAAGACAATGTTCTTGGTGTCAGTTTTTAGGATACACTTGACACTCTCAAATCATACTAAGTGGACAATGGTGCTGCATAGCGTCTGGGAAAAATCCTGCAAGAGGCGGATCTCCAGGAGGCACCCGGCAATTTAAGGCCTCAGGACCCTGAACCACTCTACAGGGTATTTCCCTGGGAAACAAAACTCAGAAGCCACTGTTCTGGGTGTGAGTTTTCAGGACCCACGTGGCACTCTCAAACCAGACCAAGTTGGCACTGTTGCCACATTGTGTCTGGGAGGCATCCTGAGAGAGGCGGAATTCCAGGAGGCACCCTGAAATTTAAGGCCTCAGGCCCCTGAACCAGTGTACAGGCTTTTTCCCTGGGAGCCAAAACTCAGAAGCCACTGTTCTGGATGTCAGTTTTCAGGAACCACTTGGCACTCTCAATCTAGACCATGTTGGCACTTGTGCCAGCTTGCGTCTGGGAGGCATCCTGCGAGAGGCTGAATTCCAGGAGGCATCCTGAAATTTATCGCGGCAGGACCCTGAACCACTCTACAGGGTATTTCCCTGGGAAACAAAACTCAGAAGCCACTGTTCTGGGTGTCAGTTTGGAGGACCCACTTGGCACTCTCAAATCAGCTTAAGTTGGCACTTGTGCCACTTTGCGTCTGGGAGGCATCCTGCGAGAGGCCGAATTCCAGGAGGCACCTGGCCATTTAAGGCCTCAGGACCACGAACCACTTTACAGGCTTTTTCCCTGGGAAACAAAACTCAGAAGCCACTGTTCTTAGTGTCAGTTTTCAGGACCCACTTGACTCTATCAAACCAGACCAAGTGGGCAATGGTGCCGCGTAGCGTCTGGGAAAAATCCTGCAAGAGGCGGATCTCCAGGAGGCACCTGGAGATCTAAGGCCGCAGGACCCTGAACCATTGTACAGGCTTTTTCCCTGGGAAACAAAACTCAGAAGCCACTGTTCTGGGTGTCAGTTTGCAGGACCCACTTGGCATTCTCAAACCAGACGAAGTTGGCACTGGTGCCACTATGTGTCTGGGAGGCATCCTGCGAGAGGCCGAATTCCATGAGGAACTAGGCCATTTAAAGTTTCAGGACCCTTAACCATTGTACAGGCTTATTCCCTGGGAAACAAAACTCAGAAGACAATGTTCTTGGTGTCAGTTTTCAGGACCCACTTGACACTCTCAAACCAGACTAAGTGGGCAATGGTGCCGCATAGCGTCTGGGAAAAATCCTGCAAGAGGCGGATCTCGGGGAGGCACACGGCAATTTAAGGCCTCAGGACCCTGAACCACTCTACAGGGTATTTCCCTGGGAGCCAAAACTCAGAAGCCACTGTTCTGGGTGTCAGTTTTCAGGACCCACTTGGCACTCTCAAACCAGACCAAGTTGGCACTGGTGCCACCTTGCATCTGGGAGGCATCCTGCGAGAGGCCGAATTCCAGGAGGCACCTGGCCATTTAAGGCCTCAAGACCCTGAACCATTGTACAGGATTTTTCCCTGGGAAACAAAACTCAGAAGCCACTGTTCTGGATGTCAGTTTTCAGGAACCACTTGGCACTCTCAAACTAGACCATGTTGGCACATGTGCCAGCTTGCGTCTGGGAGGCATCCTGCGAGAGGCCGAATTCCAGGAGGCACCCTGAAATTTAACGCGGCCGGACCCTGAACCACTCTACAGGGTATTTCCCTGTGAAACAAAATTCACAAACTACTGTTCTGGGTGTCAGTTTTCAGGACCCACTTGACACTCTCAAACCAGACTAAGTTGGCACTTCTGCAACATTGCGTCTGGGAGGCATCCTGCGAGAGGCGGAATTCCAGTAGGCACCGTGAAATTTAAGGCCTCAGGACCCTGAATCACTGTACAGGCTTTTTCCCTGGGAACCAAAACTCAGAAGCCACTGTTCTGGGTGTCAGTTTTCAGCACCCACTTGGCACTCTCAAACCAGAACAAGTTGGCACTGGTGCCACCTTGCGTCTGGGAGGCATCCTTCGAGAGGCGGAATTCCAGAAATCACCCGGCCATTTAAGGCCTCAGGCCCCTGAACCAGTGTACAGGCCTTTTCCCTAGGAAACAAAACTCAAAAGCCACTGTTCTGGGTGTCAGTTTTCAGGACCCACTTGGCACTCTCAAACCAGAAAGTGTTGGCACTGCAGCCACCTTGCGTCTGGGAGTCATCCTTCGAGAGGCGGAATTCCAGGAGTCACCCCGCCATTTAAGGCCTCAGGACCCTGAAACATCCTTCAGGACTTTTCCCTGGGAAACAAAACTCACAAGCCACTGTTCTGGGTGTCAGTTTTCAGGACCCACTTGGGACTCTCAAACTAGACCAAGTTGGCACTGGTGTCACATTGCGTCTGAGAGGCATCCTGCGGGAGGCAGAATTCAAGATGGTACCCGGCCATGTAAAGTTTCAGGCCCCGGAACCAGTGTACAGGCCATTTCCCTGGGAAACAAAACTCAGAAGCCACTGTTCTGGGTGTCAGTTTTCAGGACCCACTTGGCACTCTCAAACCAGACCAAGTTGGGACTGCTGCCACATTGCGTCTGGGAGGCATCCTGCGAGAGGCGGAATTCCACGAGGCACCTGGGCATTTAAGGCCTCATGACCCTGAACCATTGTACAGGATTTTTCCCTGAAAAACAAAATTCACAAACCACTATTCCTGGTGTCAGTTTTCAGGACCCACTTGGCACTCTAAAACCAGATTAAGTTGGCACTGGTGCCGCATTGCGTCTGGGAGGCATCCTGCGAGAGGCTGAATTCCAGGAGGCACCTGGCCATTTAAGGCCTCAGGACCCTGAACCACTGTACAGGATTTTTCCCTGGGAAACAAAACTCAGAAGCCACTGTTCTGGATGTCAGTTTTCAGGACCCACTTGGAACTCACAAACTAGACCAAGTTGGCACTTCTGCCACCTTGCGTCTGGGAGGCATCCTTCGAGAGGCCGAATTTCTGGAGGCACCCTGAAATTTAATGCCTCAGGACCCTGAACCACTCCCCAGGGTATTTCCCTGGGAAACAAAACTCAGAAGCCACTGTTCTGGGTGTCAGTTCCCAGGAGCCACTAGGCACTCTCAAACCAGACCAAGTGTGCACTGGTGCCACTTTGCATCTGGGAGGCATCCTGCGAGAGGCTGAATTCCAGGAGGCATCCTGAAATTTAAGGCCTCAAGACCCTGAACCACTCCACAGGGTATTTCCTTGGGAAACAAAACTCAGAAGCCACTGTTCTGGGTGTCAGTTTTCAGGACCCACTTGGCACTCTCAAACAAGACCAAGTTGGCAGTGGTGAAACCTTGCACCTGGGAGGCATCCTGTGTGAGGCCGAATTCCAGGAGGCACCTGGCTATTTAAGGCCTCAGGACTCTGAACCAGTGTACAGGCCTTTTCCCTGGAAAACAAAACTCAGAAGCCACTGTTCTGGGTGTCAGTTTCCAGCACCCACTTGACACTCTCAAACCAGACTAAGTGGGCAATGGTGCCACTTAGCGTCTGGGAAAAATCCTGCAAGAGGCGGAACTCCAGGAGGCACCCGGAATTTTAAGGCCGCAGGACCCTGAACCACTCTACAGGCCTTTTCCCTGGGAAAAAAAATTCACAAGCCACTGTTCTGGGTGTCAGTTTTCAGGACCCACTTGACACTCTCAAACCAGACGAAGCTGGCACTGGTGCCACATTGCGTCTGGGAGGCATCCTGCGAGACGCGGAATTCCAGGTGGCACCTCACCATTTAAGGCCTCAAGATCCTGAACCATTGTACAGGCTTTTTCCCTGGGAAACAAAACTCAGAAGCCACAGTTCTGCGTGTCAGTTTGCAGGACCGACTTTGCACTCTCAAACCAGACCAAGTTGGCACTGGTGCCACTTGCATCTGGGAGGCATCCTTCGAGAGGCCGAATTTTAGAAGGCACCCTGAAATTTAATGCCTCAGGACCCTGAACCACTCCACAGGCTATTTCCCTGGGAAACAAAACTCAGAAGCCACTGTTCCGGGTGTCAGTTTTCTGGACCCACTAGGCACTCTCAAACCAGACCAAGTTGGCACTGGTGGCACTTTGTGTCTGGGAGTCATCATGCGAGAGGCCGAATACTGGGAGGACCTGGTCATTTAAGGCCTCAGGACCCTGAACCATTTTACAGGCTTTTTCCCTGGGGAAAAAAACTCAGAAGACAATGTTCTTGGTGTCAGTTTTTAGGATACACTTGACACTCTCAAATCATACTAAGTGGACAATGGTGCTGCATAGCGTCTGGGAAAAATCCTGCAAGAGGCGGATCTCCAGGAGGCACCCGGCAATTTAAGGCCTCAGGACCCTGAACCACTCTACAGGGTATTTCCCTGGGAAACAAAACTCAGAAGCCACTGTTCTGGGTGTGAGTTTTCAGGACCCACTTGGCACTCTCAAACCAGACCAAGTTGGCACTGTTGCCACATTGTGTCTGGGAGGCATCCTGCGAGACGCGGAATTCCAGGCGGCACCCTGAAATTTAAGGCCTCAGGCCCCTGAACCAGTGTACAGGCTTTTTCCCTGGGAAACAAATCTCAGCAGCCACTCTTCTTGGTGTCAGTTTGCAGGACCCACTTGGCACTCTCAATCTAGACCATGTTGGCACTTGTGCCAGCTTGCGTCTGGGAGGCATCCTGTGAGAGGCTGAATTCCAGGAGGCATCCTGAAATTTATCGCGGCAGGACCCTGAACCACTCTACAGGGTATTTCCCTGGGAAACAAAACTCAGAAGCCACTGTTCTGGGTGTCAGTTTGGAGGACCCACTTGGCACTCTCAAATCAGCTTAAGTTGGCACTTGTGCCACTTTGCGTCTGGGAGGCATCCTGCGAGAGGCCGAATTCCAGGAGGCACCTGGCCATTTAAGGCCTCAGGACCACGAACCACTTTACAGGCTTTTTCCCTGGGAAACAAAACTCAGAAGCCACTGTTCTTAGTGTCAGTTTTCAGGACCCACTTGACTCTATCAAACCAGACTAAGTGGGCAATGGTGCCGCGTAGCGTCTGGGAAAAATCCTGCAAGAGGCGGATCTCCAGGAGGCACCTGGAGATCTAAGGCCGCAGGACCCTGAACCATTGTACAGGCTTTTTCCCTGGGAAACAAAACTCAGAAGCCACTGTTCTGGGTGTCAGTTTTCAGGACCCACTTGGCATTCTCAAACCAGACGAAGTTGGCACTGGTGCCACTATGTGTCTGGGAGTCATCCTGCGAGAGGCCGAATTCCATGAGGAACTAGGCCATTTAAAGTTTCAGGACCCTTAACCATTGTACAGGAATTTCCCTGGAAAACAAAACTCAGAAGACAATGTTCTTGGTGTCAGTTTTCAGGACCCACTTGACACTCTCAAACCAGACTAAGTGGGCAATGGTGCCGCATAGCGTCTGGGAAAAATCCTGCAAGAGGCGGATCTCGGGGAGGCACACGGCAATTTAAGGCCTCAGGACCCTGAACCACTCTACAGGGTATTTCCCTGGGAGCCAAAACTCAAAAGCCACTGTTCTGGGTGTCAGTTTGCAGGACCCACTTGGCACTCTCAAACCAGACCAAGTTGGCACTGGTGCCACCTTGAGTCTGGGAGGCATCCTGCGAGAGGCGGAATTACAGGTGGCACCTGGCCATTTAAGGCCTCAGGACTCTGAACCATTGCACAGGCTTTTTCCCTGGGAAACAAATCTCAGCAGCCACTCTTCTTGGTGTCAGTTTGCAGGACCCACTTGGCACTCTCAAACCAGACTAAGTTGGCACCGTTGCCGCTCAGCGTCTGGGAAACATCCTGCGAGAAGCGGATCTCCAGGAGGGACCCTGAAATTTAATGCCTCAGGACCCTGAACCACTCCCCAGGGTATTTCCCTGGGAAACAAAACTCAGAAGCCACTGTTCTGGGTGTCAGTTCCCAGGAGCCACTAGGCACTCTCAAACCAGACCAAGTGTGCACTGGTGCCACTTTGCATCTGGGTGGCATCCTGCAAGAGGCCGAATTCCAATAGGCGTCCTGAAATTTAAGGCCTCAAGACCCTGAACCACTCCACAGGGTATTTCCTTGGGAAACAAAACTCAGAAGCCACTGTTCTGGGTGTCAGTTTTCAGGACCCACTTGGCACTCTCAAACAAGACCAAGTTGGCAGTGGTGAAACCTTGCACCTGGGAGGCATCCTGTGTGAGGCCGAATTCCAGGAGGCACCTGGCTATTTAAGGCCTCAGGACTCTGAACCAGTGTACAGGCCTTTTCCCTGGAAAACAAAACTCAGAAGCCACTGTTCTGGGTGTCAGTTTCCAGCACCCACTTGACACTCTCAAACCAGACTAAGTGGGCAATGGTGCCACTTAGCGTCTGGGAAAAATCCTGCAAGAGGCGGAACTCCAGGAGGCACCCGGCATTTTAAGGCCGCAGGACCCTGAACCACTCTACAGGGTATTTCCCTGGGAAACAAAATTCAAAAGCCACTGTTCTGGGTGTCAGTTTTCAGGACCCACTTGGCACTCTCAAAACAGACGAAGCTTGCACTGGTGCCACATTGCGTCTGGGAGGCATCCTGCGAGACGCGGAATTCCAGGTGGCACCTCACCATTTAAGGCCTCAAGATCCTGAACCATTGTACAGGCTTTTTCCCTGGGAAACAAAACTCAGAAGCCACAGTTCTGCGTGTCAGTTTGCAGGACCGACTTGGCACTCTCAAACCAGACCAAGTTGGCACTGGTGCCACTTGCGTCTGGGAGGCAACCTTCGAGAGGCCGAATTTTAGAAGGCACCCTGAAATTTAATGCCTCAGGACCCTGAACCATTGTACAGGCTTTTTCCCTGGGAAAAAAAACTCAGAAGCCACTGTTCTGGATGTCAGTTTTCAGGACCCACTTGGCACTCTCAAACTAGACCATGTTGGCACTTGTGACAGCTTGCGTCTGGGAGGCATCCTGCGAGAGGCCGAATTCCAGGAGGCACCCTGAAATTTAACGCGGCCGGACCCTGAACCACTCTACAGGATTTTTCCCTGTGAAACAAAATTCACAAACTACTGTTCTGGGTGTCAGTTTTCAGGACCCACTTGACACTCTCAAACCAGACTAAGTTGGCACTTCTGCCACATTGCGTCTGGGAGGCATCCTGCGAGAGGCGGAATTCCAGTAGGCACCGTGAAATTTAAGGCCTCAGGACCCTGAACCACTGTACAGGCTTTTTCCCTGGGAACCAAAACTCAGAAGCCACTGTTCTGGGTGTCAGTTTTCAGGAACCACTTGGCACTCTCAAACCAGAACAAGTTGGCACTGGTGCCACCTTGCGTCTGGGAGGCATCCTTCGAGAGGCGGAATTCCAGAAATCACCCGGCCATTTAAGGCCTCAGGCCCCTTAACCAGTGTACAGGTCTTTTCCCTGGGAAACAAAACTCAAAAGCCACTGTTCTGGGTGTCAATTTTCAGGACCCACTTGGCACTCTCAAACAAGACCAAGTTGGCATTTGTGCCACATTGCGTCTGGATGGCATCCTGCGAGAGGCCGAATTCCAGGAGGCACCCTGAAATTTAAGGCCTCAGGACCCTGAACCACTGTACAGGCTTTTCCCCTGGGAGACAAAACTCACCAGCCACTGTTCTGGGTGTCAGTTTTCCGGACCCACTTGGCACTCTCAAACAAGCCAATGTTGGCACTGGTGTCACATTGCGTCTGGGAGGCATCCTGCGAGAGGCCGAATTCAAGAAGGCACCTGGCCATTTAAAGTTTCAGGCCCCTGAACCAGTGTACAGGCCTTTTATCTGGGAAACAAAACTCACAAGCCACTGTTCTGGGTGTCAATTTTCAGGACCCACTTGGCACTCTCAAACCAGCCCAAGTTGGCACTGCTGCCAGATTTCATCTGAAAGGCATCCTGCGAGAGGCCGAATTCCGGGAGGCACCTGGCCATTTAAGGCCTCAGGACCCTGAACCACAGTACAGGCTTTTTCCCTGGGAAACAAATCTCAGCAGCCACTCTTCTTGGTGTCAGTTTGCAGGACCCACTTGGCACTCTCAAACCAGACTAAGTTGGCACCGGTGCCGCTCAGCGTCTGGGAAACATCTTGCGAGTGGCGGCTCTCCAGGAGGGACCCTGAAATTTAATGCCTCAGGACCCTGAATCACTCTACAGGCTATTGCCCAGAGAAAAAAAACTCACAAGCCACTGTTCTGACTGTCAGATTGCAGGACCCGCTTGCACTCTCAAACCAGACCAAGTTGGCACGGGTGCCACCTTGCGTCTGGGAGCCATCCTGCTAGGGGCCGAATTCCAAGAGCCACCCGGGAATTTAAGGCCTCAGGACCCTGAACCATTGTACAGGCTTTTTCCCTGGTAAACAAAACTCACAAGCCACTGTTCTGGGTGTCCGTTTTCAGGACCCACTAAGCACTCTAAAACCAGACCAAGTTTGCACTGGTGCCACCTTGCATCTGGGAGGCATCCTGTGTGAGGCGGAATTCAAGGAGGCACCCGGAAATTTAAGGCCGCAGGACCCTGAACCATTGTACAGGCTTTTTCCCTAGGAAACAAAACTCAGAAGCCACTGTTCTTGGTGTCAGTTTTCAGGACCCACTTGGCATTCTCACACCAGACCAAGTTGGCACTGCTGCCACCTTGCGTCTGGGAGGCATCCTTCGAGAGGCCGAATTTCAGAAGGCACTTGGCCATTTAAGGCCTCAGGACCCTGAACCACTGTACAGGCTTTTTCCCTGGGAAACAAAACTCAGAAGCCACTGTTCTGGGTGTCAGTTTTCAGGACCCACTTGGCACTCTCAAACCAGACCAAGTTGGAACTGGCGCCACTTTGCGTCTGGGAGGCATCCTGCGAGAGGCGGAATTCACCTAGGCACCCTGATATTTAAGGCCTCAAAACCCTGAACCATTGTACAGGCTTTTTCCCTGGGAACCAAAACTCAGAAGCAACTGTTCTGGGTGTCAGTTTTCAGGACCCACTTGGCACTCTCAAACCAGAAAGTGTTGGCACTGCAGCCACCTTGCGTCTGGGAGGCATCCTTTGAGAGGCGGAATTCCAGGAGTCACCCGGCCATTTAAGGCCTCAGGCCCCTGAAACATCCTTCAGGACTTTTCCCTGGGAGACAAAACTCACAAGCCACTGTTCTTGGTGTCAGTTTTCAGCACCCACTTGGCACTCTCAAACTAGACCAAGTTGGCACTGATGTCACATTGCGTCTGGGAGGCATCCTGCGAGAGGCAGAATTCAAGAAGGCACCCGGCTATTTAAAGTTTCAGGCCCCAGAACCAGTGTACAGGCCATTTCCCTGGGAAACAAAACTCAGAAGCCACTGTTCTGCGTGTCAGTTTTCAGGACCCACTTGGCACTCTCAAACGAGACCAAGTTGGCACTGCTGCCACATTGCATCTAAGAGGCATCCTGAGAGAGGCGGAATTCCAGGAGGCACCTGGCCATTTAAGACCTCAGGACCCTGAACCATTGTACAGTGTTTTTCCCTGGGAAACAAAACTCAGAAGCCACTGTTCTGGATGTCAGTTTTCAGGAACCACTTGGCACTCTCAAACTAGACGATGTTGACACTTGTGCCAGCTTGCGTCTGGGAGGCATCCTGCGAGAGGCTGAATTCCAGGAGGCATCCTGAAATTAAACGCAGCAGGGCCCTGAACCACTCTACAGGGTATTTCCCTGGGAAACAAAACTCAGAAGCCACTGTTCTGGGTGTCAGTTTGGAGGACCCACTTGGCACTCTCAAATCAGCTTAAGTTGGCACTTGTGCCACTTTGCGTCTGGGAGGCATCCTGCGAGAGGCCGAATTCCAGGAGGCACCTGGCCATTTAAGGCCTCAGGACCACGAACCACTTTACAGGCTTTTTCCCTGGGAAACAAAACTCAGAAGCTACTGTTCTTAGTCTCAGTTTTCAGGACCCACTTGACTCTATCAAAACAGACTAAGTGGGCAATGGTGCCGCATAGCGTCTGGGAAAAATCCTTCAAGAGGCGGATCTCCAGGAGGCACCTGGAGATCTAAGGCCGCAGGACCCTGAACCATTGTACAGGCTTTTTCCCTGGGAAACAAAACTCAGAAGCCACTGTTCTGGGTGTCAGTTTTCAGGACCCACTTGGCATTCTCAAACCAGACGAAGTTGGCACTGGTGCCACTATGTGTCTGTGAGGCATCCTGCGAGAGGCCGAATTCCATGAGGAACTAGGCCATTTAAAGTTTCAGGACCCTTAACCATTGTACAGGCTTATTCCCTGGGAAACAAAACTCAGAAGACAATGTTCTTGGTGTCAGTTTTCAGGACCCACTTGACACTCTCAAACCAGACTAAGTGGGCAATGGTGCCGCATAGCGTCTGGGAAAAATCCTGCAAGAGGCGGATCTCGGGGAGGCACACGGCAATTTAAGGCCTCAGGACCCTGAACCACTCTACAGGGTATTTCCCTGAGAGCCAAAACTCAGAAGCCACTGTTCTGGGTGTCAGTTTGCAGGACCCACTTGGCACTCTCAAACCAGACCAAGTTGGCACTGCAGCCACCTTGAGTCTGGGAGGCATCCTGCGAGAGGCGGAATTACAGGTGGCACCCTGAAATTTAACGCCTCAGGACTCTGAACCACAGTACAGGCTTTTTCCCTAGGAAACAAATCTCAGCAGCCACTCTTCTTGGTGTCAGTTTTCAGGACCCACTTGGCACTCTCAAACCAGACTAAATTGGCACCGGTGCCGCTCAGCGTCTGGGAAACATCTTGCGAGAGGCGGATATCCAGGAGGGACCCTGAAATTTAAGGCCTCAGGACCCTGAACCACTGTACAGGCTATTGCCCAGAGAAAAAAAACTCACAAGCCACTGTTCTGACTGTCAGATTGCAGGACCCGCTTGCACTCTCAAACCAGACCAAGTTGGCACGGGTGCCACTTTGCGTCTGGGAGCCATCCTGCTAGGGGCCGAATTCCAAGAGCCACCCGGGAATTTAAGGCCTCAGGACCCTGAACCACTGTACAGGATTTTTCCCTGGTAAACAAAACTCACAAGCCACTGTTCTGGGTGTGAGTTTGGAGGACCAACTAAGCACTCTCAAACCAGACCAAGTTTGCACTGGTGCCACCTTGCATCTGGGAGGCATCCTGTGTGAGGTGGAATTCTAGGAGGCACCCGGCAATTTAAGGCCGCAGGACCCTGAACCACTGTACAGGCTTTTTCCCTGGTAAACAAAACTCACAAGCCACTGTTCTGGGTGTCAGTTTTCAGGGCCCACTAAGCACTCTCAAACCAGACCAAGTTGGCACTGGTGCCACTTTGCATCTGGGAGGCATCCTGTGTGAGGCGGAATTCTAGGAGGCACCCGGCAATTTAAGGCCGCAGGACCCTGAACCATTGTACAGGCTTTTTCCCTGGGAAACAAAACTCAGAAGCCATTGTTCTGGGTGTCAGTTTGCAGGACCCACTCTGCACTGTCAAACAAGACCAAGTATGCATTGGTGCCAGCTTGCGTCTGGGAGGCATCCTGCGAGAGGCGGAATTCACCTAGGCACCCTGAAATTTAAGGCCTCAGGACCCTGAACCATTGTACAGGCTTTTTCCCTGGGAACCAAAACTCAGAAGCCACTGTTCTGGGTGTCAGTTTTCAGGACCCACTTGGCACTCTCAAACCAGAAAGTGTTGGCACTGCAGCCACCTTGCGTCTGGGAGTCATCCTTCGAGAGGCGGAATTCCAGGAGTCACCCCGCCATTTAAGGCCTCAGGACCCTGAAACATCCTTCAGGACTTTTCCCTGGGAAACAAAACTCACAAGCCACTGTTCTGGGTGTCAGTTTTCAGGACCCACTTGGGACTCTCAAACTAGACCAAGTTGGCACTGGTGTCACATTGCGTCTGAGAGGCATCCTGCGAGAGGCAGAATTCAAGAAGGTACCCGGCCATGTAAAGTTTCAGGCCCCGGAACCAGTGTACAGGCCATTTCCCTGGGAAACAAAACTCAGAAGCCACTGTTCTGGGTGTCAGTTTTCAGGACCCACTTGGCACTCTCAAACCAGACCAAGTTGGGACTGCTGCAACATTGCGTCTGGGAGGCATCCTGCGAGAGGCGGAATTCCACGAGGCACCTGGGCATTTAAGGCCTCATGACCCTGAACCATTGTACAGGATTTTTCCCTGAAAAACAAAATTCACAAACCACTATTCCTGGTGTCAGTTTTCAGGACCCACTTGGCACTCTCAAACCAGATTAAGTTGGCACTGGTGCCGCATTGCGTCTGAGAGGCATCCTGCGAGAGGCTGAATTCCAGGAGGCACCTGGCCATTTAAGGCCGCAGGACCCTGAACCACTGTACAGGATTTTTCCCTGGGAAACAAAACTCAGAAGCCACTGTTCTGGATGTCAGTTTTCAGGACCCACTTGGAACTCACAAACTAGACCAAGTTGGCACTTCTGCCACCTTGCGTCTGGGAGGCATCCTTCGAGAGGCCGAATTTCTGGAGGCACCCTGAAATTTAATGCCTCAGGACCCTGAACCACTCCCCAGGGTATTTCCCTGGGAAACAAAACTCAGAAGCCACTGTTCTGGGTGTCAGTTCCCAGGAGCCACTAGGCACTCTCAAACCAGACCAAGTGTGCACTGGTGCCACTTTGCATCTGGGAGGCATCCTGCGAGAGGCTGAATTCCAGGAGGCATCCTGAAATTTAAGGCCTCAAGACCCTGAACCACTCCACAGGGTATTTCCTTGGGAAACAAAACTCAGAAGCCACTGTTCTGGGTGTCAGTTTTCAGGACCCACTTGGCACTCCCAAACAAGACCAAGTTGGCAGTGGTGAAACCTTGCACCTGGGAGGCATCCTGTGTGAGGCCGAATTCCAGGAGGCACCTGGCTATTTAAGGCCTCAGGACTCTGAACCAGTGTACAGGCCTTTTCCCTGGAAAACAAAACTCAGAAGCCACTGTTCTGGGTGTCAGTTTCAAGCACCCACTTGACACTCTCAAACCAGACTAAGTGGGCAATGGTGCCACTTAGCGTCTGGGAAAAATCCTGCAAGAGGCGGAACTCCAGGAGGCACCCGGAATTTTAAGGCCGCAGGACCCTGAACCACTCTACAGGGTATTTCCCTGGGAAACAAAATTCACAAGCCACTGTTCTGGGTGTCAGTTTTCAGGACCCACTTGGCACTCTCAAAACAGACGAAGCTGGCACTGGTGCCACATTGCGTCTGGGAGGCATCCTGCGAGACGCGGAATTCCAGGTGGCACCTCACCATTTAAGGCCTCAAGATCCTGAACCATTGTACAGGCTTTTTCCCTGGGAAACAAAACTCAGAAGCCACAGTTCTGCGTGTCAGTTTGCAGGACCGACTTTGCACTCTCAAACCAGACCAAGTTGGCACTGGTGCCACTTGCGTCTGGGAGGCAACCTTCGAGAGGCCGAATTTTAGAAGGCACCCTGAAATTTAATGCCTCAGGACCCTGAACCACTCCACAGGCTATTTCCCTGGGAAACAAAACTCAGAAGACACTGTTCCGGCTGTCAGTTTTCTGGACCCACTAGGCACTCTCAAACCAGACCAAGTTGGCACTGCTGGCACTTTGTGTCTGGGAGTCATCATGTGAGAGGCCGAATTCCAGGAGGAACTTGGCCATTTAAAGCCTCAGGACCCTGAACCATTTTACAGGCTTTTTCCCTGGGAAACAAAACTCAGAAGACAATTTTCTTGGTGTCAATTTTCAGGACCCACTTGGCACTCTCAAACCATACTAAGTGGGCAATTGTGCCGCATAGCATCTGGGAGGCATCCTGCAAGAGGCGGATCTCCAGGAGGCACCCGGCAATTTAAGGCCTCAGGACCCTGAACCACTCTACAGGGTATTTCCCTGGGAAAAAAAATTCAGAAACCACTGTTCTGGGTGTCAGTTTTCAGGACCCACTAGGCACTCTCAAACAAGACCATGTTGGCACTGGTGCCACATTGCGTCTGGGAGGCATCCTGCGAGAGGCCGAATTCAAGAAGGCACCCGGCCATTTAAAGTTTAAGGCTCCTGAACCAGTGTACAGGCCTTTTCCCTGGGAAACAAAAGTCACAAGACACTGTTCTGCGTGTCAATTTTCAGGAACCACTTGGCACTCTCAAACCAGCCCAAGTTGGCACTCCTGCCAGATTTTATCTGAAAGGCATCCTGCGAGAGGCCGAATTCCAGGAGGCACCTGGCCATTTAAGGCCTCAGGACTCTGAACCACAGTACAGGCTTTTTCCCTGGGAAACAAATCTCAGAAGCCACTGTTCTGGGTGTGAGTTTGCAGGACCCACTTGGCACTATCAAACCAGACCAAGTTGGCACCGGTGCCGCTCAGCGTCTGGGAAACATCCTGCGAGAGGCGGATCTCCAGGAGGGACCCTGAAATTTAAGGCCTCAGGACCCTGAACCACTGTACAGGATATTTCCCTGGGAAACAAAACTCAGAAGCCACGGTTCCGGGTGTCACTTTTCAGGACGCACTTGGCACTCTCAAACCAGAAAGTCTTGGCACTGCAGCCGCCTTGCGTCTGGGAGGCATCCTGCGAGAGGCCAAATTCCAGGAGGCACCCTGAAATTTACGGCCTCAGGCCCCTGAACCATTGTACACACTATTTCCCAGGGAAACAAAACTCAGAAGCCACGTTTCTGGGTGTCAGTTTTCAGGACCCACTTGGCACTATCAAACCAGACGAAGTTTGCACTGCTGCCACCTTGTGTCTGGGAGGCATCCTTCGAGAGGCCGAATTTCAGAAGCCACCTGGCCATTTAAGGCCTCAGGACCCTGAACCATTGTACAAGTTTTTTTCCAGGGAAACAAGACTCAGAAGCCACTGTTCTGGGTGTCAGTTTGCAGGACCCGCTTGGCACTCTCATACCAGACCAAGGTGGCACGGGTGCCACTTTGCGTCTGGAAGGCATCCTGCTAGAGGCCGAATTCCAAGAGGCACCCTGCAATTTAAGGCCACAGGACCCCGAACCACTGTATAGGCTTTTTCCCTGGAAAACAAAACTCACAAACCACTGTTCTTGTTGTCAGCTTCCAGGACACACTTGACACTCTAGAACCAGACTGAGTGGGCAATGGTGCCCCTTAGCATCTGAGAAAACTCTTGCAAGAGAGAGATCTCCAGGAGGCACCCGGCAATTTAATGCCGCAGGACCCTTAACCAATGTACAGGCTTTTTCCCTGGGAAACACAACTCAGAAGCCACTGTTCTTAGTGCCAGTTTGCAGGACCCACTAGGAACTCTCAAACCAGCGAAAGTTGGCACTGCTGCCAGCCGTCGTCTGGGAGGCTTCATGGAGGAGGCTGAATTCCAGGAGGCACCCGGCAATTTAAGGCCTCCGGAACCTGAACCATTGTACAGGCTTTTTCCCTGGGAAACAAAACTCAGAAGCCACTGTTCTGGGTGTCAGTTTGCAGCACCCACTTGGCACTCTGAAACCAGACTAGGTGGGCTCCGGTGCCACCTTGCGTCTTGGAGGCATCCTGCAAGAAGCGGAATTCCAGTAGGCGCCCTGAAATGTAAGGCCTCAGGACTCTGAACCACTCTACAGGCTTTTTCCCTGGGAAACAAAACTCAGAAGCCACTGTTCTATGTGTCAGTTTTAAGGAAGCACTTGGCACTCTCAAACCAGACCAAGTTTGCGCTGGAGCCACCTTGCATCTGGGAGGCATCCTGCGAGAGGCGGATCTCCAGGAGGCACCTGGCCATTTAAGGCCTCAGGACCCTGAACCACTGTACAGGCTTTTTACCTGGGAAAAATAAAACTCACAAGCCACTGTTCTGGGTGTCAGTTTTCAGGACCCACTTGGCACTCCCAAACCAGAACAAGTTGGCATTGTTGCCAGCTTGCATCTGCACGGCATCCTGCGAAAGGCCAAATACTAGGAGTCACCCGGCAATGTATGGCCTCAGGCTCCTGAACCATTCTACAGGCTTTTTCCCAGGGAAACAAAACTCACAAACCACTGTTCTGGGTGTCAGTTTTCAGGACCCACTCTGCACTGTCAAACCAGACTAAGTTGGCGCTGATGACACCTTGGGTCACGGACGAATCCTTCCAGAGGCGGAATTCCAGTAGGCACCCGGAAATTTAAGGCCTCAGGGCCCTGAACCAATGTACAGGCTTTTTCCCAGGGAAACAAAACTCAGAAGACACTGTTCTGCGTGGCAATTTTCAGGACGCACTTGGCAGTCTCAAACCAGGCTAAGTTGGCCTTGGTGCCAGCTTGCATCTCGGAGGCATTCTGCGACAGGCCAAATACGAGGAGGCACACGTCAAAGTAAGGTGTCTGGCTCCAGAACAATTCTACAGGCCTTTTACCTGGGAAACAAAACTCATAAGCCACTGTTCTGGGTGTCAGTTTTCAGGACCCACTGAGCACTCTCAAACCAGACCAAGTTGGCACTGGTGTCACATTGCGTCTGGGTAGTATCCTGCAAGACGCCGAATTATAGTAAGCACCCGGCCATTTAAAGTTTCAGGCCCCTGAACCACTGTACAGGCCTTTTCCCTGGGAAACAAAACACAGAAAGTACTGTTCTGGGTATCACTTTTCAGGACCCACTTGGTAGTCTAAAACTAGACCAAGTTTTCACTACTCTTACCAAGCTGGCATTTGCTGTGCTGGCAAACTTTCTCCTTCCTAGACAGAGTGGAAAAGCTTTTCCCTGCCGTGTAGGCGACAAGATACGCATTAGACGGGCATCCGGAGCTGTCCGAAGGTAAGCGCCTGTTGCCGGCCTCTTTCGGCACAAGCCCCCGCTCCGGAGCGCACTGCGGCCGGCCGGAGGCTCTCTGCCGGCGAAGGTGCCGCTTCTCCGGCAAGGAAGCCTCAGCCGCTTCTCCTGCACACGGAGAGCGTGCTAGCTGCTGAAACGTGAAGAAAGAAGCTGCAGAACACTGGCACTGAGCGTGCAGCTTTCCAGCGGAGAGAAAAAGCTACTTGAACACTCTGCAAGCCTTTCCACTCCCAAAAACATGCACATGGAAGGAGCTGCTGCAAAAGCGATGCTGTGCTCGCTGCTGCTCCTCCTGAAGCTCTGGCTGCTAAATCTGAGGCTTTCCTTCCAATTTCAAGCTGCAAAGCACTTGCTGAATTGCAGGGAAAGTCCGGGAGGCATTTGCTGTGCTGGCACACTTTCTCCTTCCTAGACAGAGTGGAAAAGCTTTTCCCTGCCGTGTAGGCGACAAGAGACGCATTAGACGGGCATCCGGAGCTGTCCGAAGGTAAGCGCCTGTTGCCGGCCTCTTTCGGCACAAGCCCCCGCTCCGGAGCGCACCGCGGCCGGCCGGAGGCTCTCTGCCGGCGAAGGTGCCGCTTCTCCGGCAAGGAAGCCTCAGCCGCTTCTCCTGCACACGGAGAGCGTGCTAGCTGCTGAAACGTGAAGAAAGAAGCTGCAGAACACTGGCACTGAGCGTGCAGCTTTCCAGCGGAGAGAAAAAGCTACTTGAACACTCTGCAAGCCTTTCCACTCCCAAAAACATGCACATGGAAGGAGCTGCTGCAAAAGCGATGCTGTGCTCGCTGCTGCTCCTCCTGAAGCTCTGGCTGCTAAATCTGAGGCTTTCCTTCCAATTTCAAGCTGCAAAGCACTTGCTGAATTGCAGGGAAAGTCCGGGAGGCATTTGCTGTGCTGGCACACTTTCTCCTTCCTAGACAGAGTGGAAAAGCTTTTCCCTGCCGTGTAGGCGACAAGAGACGCATTAGACGGGCATCCGGAGCTGTCCGAAGGTAAGCGCCTGTTGCCGGCCTCTTTCGGCACAAGCCCCCGCTCCGGAGCGCACCGCGGCCGGCCGGAGGCTCTCTGCCGGCGAAGGTGCCGCTTCTCCGGCAAGGAAGCCTCAGCCGCTTCTCCTGCACACGGAGAGCGTGCTAGCTGCTGAAACGTGAAGAAAGAAGCTGCAGAACACTGGCACTGAGCGTGCAGCTTTCCAGCGGAGAGAAAAAGCTACTTGAACACTCTGCAAGCCTTTCCACTCCCAAAAACATGCACATGGAAGGAGCTGCTGCAAAAGCGATGCTGTGCTCGCTGCTGCTCCTCCTGAAGCTCTGGCTGCTAAATCTGAGGCTTTCCTTCCAATTTCAAGCTGCAAAGCACTTGCTGAATTGCAGGGAAAGTCCGGGAGGCATTTGCTGTGCTGGCACACTTTCTCCTTCCTAGACAGAGTGGAAAAGCTTTTCCCTGCCGTGTAGGCGACAAGAGACGCATTAGACGGGCATCCGGAGCTGTCCGAAGGTAAGCGCCTGTTGCCGGCCTCTTTCGGCACAAGCCCCCGCTCCGGAGCGCACCGCGGCCGGCCGGAGGCTCTCTGCCGGCGAAGGTGCCGCTTCTCCGGCAAGGAAGCCTCAGCCGCTTCTCCTGCACACGGAGAGCGTGCTAGCTGCTGAAACGTGAAGAAAGAAGCTGCAGAACACTGGCACTGAGCCTGCAGCTTTCCAGCGGAGAGAAAAAGCTACTTGAACACTCTGCAAGCCTTTCCACTCCCAAAAACATGCACATGGAAGGAGCTGCTGCAAAAGCGATGCTGTGCTCGCTGCTGCTCCTCCTGAAGCTCTGGCTGCTAAATCTGAGGCTTTCCTTCCAATTTCAAGCTGCAAAGCACTTGCTGAATTGCAGGGAAAGTCCGGGAGGCATTTGCTGTGCTGGCACACTTTCTCCTTCCTAGACAGAGTGGAAAAGCTTTTCCCTGCCGTGTAGGCGACAAGAGACGCATTAGACGGGCATCCGGAGCTGTCCGAAGGTAAGCGCCTGTTGCCGGCCTCTTTCGGCACAAGCCCCCGCTCCGGAGCGCACCGCGGCCGGCCGGAGGCTCTCTGCCGGCGAAGGTGCCGCTTCTCCGGCAAGGAAGCCTCAGCCGCTTCTCCTGCACACGGAGAGCGTGCTAGCTGCTGAAACGTGAAGAAAGAAGCTGCAGAACACTGGCACTGAGCGTGCAGCTTTCCAGCGGAGAGAAAAAGCTACTTGAACACTCTGCAAGCCTTTCCACTCCCAAAAACATGCACATGGAAGGAGCTGCTGCAAAAGCGATGCTGTGCTCGCTGCTGCTCCTCCTGAAGCTCTGGCTGCTAAATCTGAGGCTTTCCTTCCAATTTCAAGCTGCAAAGCACTTGCTGAATTGCAGGGAAAGTCCGGGAGGCATTTGCTGTGCTGGCACACTTTCTCCTTCCTAGACAGAGTGGAAAAGCTTTTCCCTGCCGTGTAGGCGACAAGAGACGCATTAGACGGGCATCCGGAGCTGTCCGAAGGTAAGCGCCTGTTGCCGGCCTCTTTCGGCACAAGCCCCCGCTCCGGAGCGCACCGCGGCCGGCCGGAGGCTCTCTGCCGGCGAAGGTGCCGCTTCTCCGGCAAGGAAGCCTCAGCCGCTTCTCCTGCACACGGAGAGCGTGCTAGCTGCTGAAACGTGAAGAAAGAAGCTGCAGAACACTGGCACTGAGCCTGCAGCTTTCCAGCGGAGAGAAAAAGCTACTTGAACACTCTGCAAGCCTTTCCACTCCCAAAAACATGCACATGGAAGGAGCTGCTGCAAAAGCGATGCTGTGCTCGCTGCTGCTCCTCCTGAAGCTCTGGCTGCTAAATCGGAGGCTTTCCTTCCAATTTCAAGCTGCAAAGCACTTGCTGAATTGCAGGGAAAGTCCGGGAGGCATTTGCTGTGCTGGCACACTTTCTCCTTCCTAGACAGAGTGGAAAAGCTTTTCCCTGCCGTGTAGGCGACAAGAGACGCATTAGACGGGCATCCGGAGCTGTCCGAAGGTAAGCGCCTGTTGCCGGCCTCTTTCGGCACAAGCCCCCGCTCCGGAGCGCACCGCGGCCGGCCGGAGGCTCTCTGCCGGCGAAGGTGCCGCTTCTCCGGCAAGGAAGCCTCAGCCGCTTCTCCTGCACACGGAGAGCGTGCTAGCTGCTGAAACGTGAAGAAAGAAGCTGCAGAACACTGGCACTGAGCGTGCAGCTTTCCAGCGGAGAGAAAAAGCTACTTGAACACTCTGCAAGCCTTTCCACTCCCAAAAACATGCACATGGAAGGAGCTGCTGCAAAAGCGATGCTGTGCTCGCTGCTGCTCCTCCTGAAGCTCTGGCTGCTAAATCTGAGGCTTTCCTTCCAATTTCAAGCTGCAAAGCACTTGCTGAATTGCAGGGAAAGTCCGGGAGGCATTTGCTGTGCTGGCACACTTTCTCCTTCCTAGACAGAGTGGAAAAGCTTTTCCCTGCCGTGTAGGCGACAAGAGACGCATTAGACGGGCATCCGGAGCTGTCCGAAGGTAAGCGCCTGTTGCCGGCCTCTTTCGGCACAAGCCCCCGCTCCGGAGCGCACCGCGGCCGGCCGGAGGCTCTCTGCCGGCGAAGGTGCCGCTTCTCCGGCAAGGAAGCCTCAGCCGCTTCTCCTGCACACGGAGAGCGTGCTAGCTGCTGAAACGTGAAGAAAGAAGCTGCAGAACACTGGCACTGAGCGTGCAGCTTTCCAGCGGAGAGAAAAAGCTACTTGAACACTCTGCAAGCCTTTCCACTCCCAAAAACATGCACATGGAAGGAGCTGCTGCAAAAGCGATGCTGTGCTCGCTGCTGCTCCTCCTGAAGCTCTGGCTGCTAAATCGGAGGCTTTCCTTCCAATTTCAAGCTGCAAAGCACTTGCTGAATTGCAGGGAAAGTCCGGGAGGCATTTGCTGTGCTGGCACACTTTCTCCTTCCTAGACAGAGTGGAAAAGCTTTTCCCTGCCGTGTAGGCGACAAGAGACGCATTAGACGGGCATCCGGAGCTGTCCGAAGGTAAGCGCCTGTTGCCGGCCTCTTTCGGCACAAGCCCCCGCTCCGGAGCGCACCGCGGCCGGCCGGAGGCTCTCTGCCGGCGAAGGTGCCGCTTCTCCGGCAAGGAAGCCTCAGCCGCTTCTCCTGCACACGGAGAGCGTGCTAGCTGCTGAAACGTGAAGAAAGAAGCTGCAGAACACTGGCACTGAGCCTGCAGCTTTCCAGCGGAGAGAAAAAGCTACTTGAACACTCTGCAAGCCTTTCCACTCCCAAAAACATGCACATGGAAGGAGCTGCTGCAAAAGCGATGCTGTGCTCGCTGCTGCTCCTCCTGAAGCTCTGGCTGCTAAATCTGAGGCTTTCCTTCCAATTTCAAGCTGCAAAGCACTTGCTGAATTGCAGGGAAAGTCCGGGAGGCATTTGCTGTGCTGGCACACTTTCTCCTTCCTAGACAGAGTGGAAAAGCTTTTCCCTGCCGTGTAGGCGACAAGAGACGCATTAGACGGGCATCCGGAGCTGTCCGAAGGTAAGCGCCTGTTGCCGGCCTCTTTCGGCACAAGCCCCCGCTCCGGAGCGCACCGCGGCCGGCCGGAGGCTCTCTGCCGGCGAAGGTGCCGCTTCTCCGGCAAGGAAGCCTCAGCCGCTTCTCCTGCACACGGAGAGCGTGCTAGCTGCTGAAACGTGAAGAAAGAAGCTGCAGAACACTGGCACTGAGCCTGCAGCTTTCCAGCGGAGAGAAAAAGCTACTTGAACACTCTGCAAGCCTTTCCACTCCCAAAAACATGCACATGGAAGGAGCTGCTGCAAAAGCGATGCTGTGCTCGCTGCTGCTCCTCCTGAAGCTCTGGCTGCTAAATCTGAGGCTTTCCTTCCAATTTCAAGCTGCAAAGCACTTGCTGAATTGCAGGGAAAGTCCGGGAGGCATTTGCTGTGCTGGCACACTTTCTCCTTCCTAGACAGAGTGGAAAAGCTTTTCCCTGCCGTGTAGGCGACAAGAGACGCATTAGACGGGCATCCGGAGCTGTCCGAAGGTAAGCGCCTGTTGCCGGCCTCTTTCGGCACAAGCCCCCGCTCCGGAGCGCACCGCGGCCGGCCGGAGGCTCTCTGCCGGCGAAGGTGCCGCTTCTCCGGCAAGGAAGCCTCAGCCACTTCTCCTGCACACGGAGAGCGTGCTAGCTGCTGAAACGTGAAGAAAGAAGCTGCAGAACACTGGCACTGAGCGTGCAGCTTTCCAGCGGAGAGAAAAAGCTACTTGAACACTCTGCAAGCCTTTCCACTCCCAAAAACATGCACATGGAAGGAGCTGCTGCAAAAGCGATGCTGTGCTCGCTGCTGCTCCTCCTGAAGCTCTGGCTGCTAAATCTGAGGCTTTCCTTCCAATTTCAAGCTGCAAAGCACTTGCTGAATTGCAGGGAAAGTCCGGGAGGCATTTGCTGTGCTGGCACACTTTCTCCTTCCTAGACAGAGTGGAAAAGCTTTTCCCTGCCGTGTAGGCGACAAGAGACGCATTAGACGGGCATCCGGAGCTGTCCGAAGGTAAGCGCCTGTTGCCGGCCTCTTTCGGCACAAGCCCCCGCTCCGGAGCGCACCGCGGCCGGCCGGAGGCTCTCTGCCGGCGAAGGTGCCGCTTCTCCGGCAAGGAAGCCTCAGCCGCTTCTCCTGCACACGGAGAGCGTGCTAGCTGCTGAAACGTGAAGAAAGAAGCTGCAGAACACTGGCACTGAGCGTGCAGCTTTCCAGCGGAGAGAAAAAGCTACTTGAACACTCTGCAAGCCTTTCCACTCCCAAAAACATGCACATGGAAGGAGCTGCTGCAAAAGCGATGCTGTGCTCGCTGCTGCTCCTCCTGAAGCTCTGGCTGCTAAATCTGAGGCTTTCCTTCCAATTTCAAGCTGCAAAGCACTTGCTGAATTGCAGGGAAAGTCCGGGAGGCATTTGCTGTGCTGGCACACTTTCTCCTTCCTAGACAGAGTGGAAAAGCTTTTCCCTGCCGTGTAGGCGACAAGAGACGCATTAGACGGGCATCCGGAGCTGTCCGAAGGTAAGCGCCTGTTCCCGGCCTCTTTCGGCACAAGCCCCCGCTCCGGAGCGCACCGCGGCCGGCCGGAGGCTCTCTGCCGGCGAAGGTGCCGCTTCTCCGGCAAGGAAGCCTCAGCCGCTTCTCCTGCACACGGAGAGCGTGCTAGCTGCTGAAACGTGAAGAAAGAAGCTGCAGAACACTGGCACTGAGCCTGCAGCTTTCCAGCGGAGAGAAAAAGCTACTTGAACACTCTGCAAGCCTTTCCACTCCCAAAAACATGCACATGGAAGGAGCTGCTGCAAAAGCGATGCTGTGCTCGCTGCTGCTCCTCCTGAAGCTCTGGCTGCTAAATCTGAGGCTTTCCTTCCAATTTCAAGCTGCAAAGCACTTGCTGAATTGCAGGGAAAGTCCGGGAGGCATTTGCTGTGCTGGCACACTTTCTCCTTCCTAGACAGAGTGGAAAAGCTTTTCCCTGCCGTGTAGGCGACAAGAGACGCATTAGACGGGCATCCGGAGCTGTCCGAAGGTAAGCGCCTGTTGCCGGCCTCTTTCGGCACAAGCCCCCGCTCCGGAGCGCACCGCGGCCGGCCGGAGGCTCTCTGCCGGCGAAGGTGCCGCTTCTCCGGCAAGGAAGCCTCAGCCGCTTCTCCTGCACACGGAGAGCGTGCTAGCTGCTGAAACGTGAAGAAAGAAGCTGCAGAACACTGGCACTGAGCGTGCAGCTTTCCAGCGGAGAGAAAAAGCTACTTGAACACTCTGCAAGCCTTTCCACTCCCAAAAACATGCACATGGAAGGAGCTGCTGCAAAAGCGATGCTGTGCTCGCTGCTGCTCCTCCTGAAGCTCTGGCTGCTAAATCTGAGGCTTTCCTTCCAATTTCAAGCTGCAAAGCACTTGCTGAATTGCAGGGAAAGTCCGGGAGGCATTTGCTGTGCTGGCACACTTTCTCCTTCCTAGACAGAGTGGAAAAGCTTTTCCCTGCCGTGTAGGCGACAAGAGACGCATTAGACGGGCATCCGGAGCTGTCCGAAGGTAAGCGCCTGTTCCCGGCCTCTTTCGGCACAAGCCCCCGCTCCGGAGCGCACCGCGGCCGGCCGGAGGCTCTCTGCCGGCGAAGGTGCCGCTTCTCCGGCAAGGAAGCCTCAGCCGCTTCTCCTGCACACGGAGAGCGTGCTAGCTGCTGAAACGTGAAGAAAGAAGCTGCAGAACACTGGCACTGAGCCTGCAGCTTTCCAGCGGAGAGAAAAAGCTACTTGAACACTCTGCAAGCCTTTCCACTCCCAAAAACATGCACATGGAAGGAGCTGCTGCAAAAGCGATGCTGTGCTCGCTGCTGCTCCTCCTGAAGCTCTGGCTGCTAAATCTGAGGCTTTCCTTCCAATTTCAAGCTGCAAAGCACTTGCTGAATTGCAGGGAAAGTCCGGGAGGCATTTGCTGTGCTGGCACACTTTCTCCTTCCTAGACAGAGTGGAAAAGCTTTTCCCTGCCGTGTAGGCGACAAGAGACGCATTAGACGGGCATCCGGAGCTGTCCGAAGGTAAGCGCCTGTTGCCGGCCTCTTTCGGCACAAGCCCCCGCTCCGGAGCGCACCGCGGCCGGCCGGAGGCTCTCTGCCGGCGAAGGTGCCGCTTCTCCGGCAAGGAAGCCTCAGCCGCTTCTCCTGCACACGGAGAGCGTGCTAGCTGCTGAAACGTGAAGAAAGAAGCTGCAGAACACTGGCACTGAGCGTGCAGCTTTCCAGCGGAGAGAAAAAGCTACTTGAACACTCTGCAAGCCTTTCCACTCCCAAAAACATGCACATGGAAGGAGCTGCTGCAAAAGCGGTGCTGTGCTCGCTGCTGCTCCTCCTGAAGCTCTGGCTGCTAAATCTGAGGCTTTCCTTCCAATTTCAAGCTGCAAAGCACTTGCTGAATTGCAGGGAAAGTCCGGGAGGCATTTGCTGTGCTGGCACACTTTCTCCTTCCTAGACAGAGTGGAAAAGCTTTTCCCTGCCGTGTAGGCGACAAGAGACGCATTAGACGGGCATCCGGAGCTGTCCGAAGGTAAGCGCCTGTTGCCGGCCTCTTTCGGCACAAGCCCCCGCTCCGGAGCGCACCGCGGCCGGCCGGAGGCTCTCTGCCGGCGAAGGTGCCGCTTCTCCGGCAAGGAAGCCTCAGCCGCTTCTCCTGCACACGGAGAGCGTGCTAGCTGCTGAAACGTGAAGAAAGAAGCTGCAGAACACTGGCACTGAGCCTGCAGCTTTCCAGCGGAGAGAAAAAGCTACTTGAACACTCTGCAAGCCTTTCCACTCCCAAAAACATGCACATGGAAGGAGCTGCTGCAAAAGCGATGCTGTGCTCGCTGCTGCTCCTCCTGAAGCTCTGGCTGCTAAATCTGAGGCTTTCCTTCCAATTTCAAGCTGCAAAGCACTTGCTGAATTGCAGGGAAAGTCCGGGAGGCATTTGCTGTGCTGGCACACTTTCTCCTTCCTAGACAGAGTGGAAAAGCTTTTCCCTGCCGTGTAGGCGACAAGAGACGCATTAGACGGGCATCCGGAGCTGTCCGAAGGTAAGCGCCTGTTGCCGGCCTCTTTCGGCACAAGCCCCCGCTCCGGAGCGCACCGCGGCCGGCCGGAGGCTCTCTGCCGGCGAAGGTGCCGCTTCTCCGGCAAGGAAGCCTCAGCCGCTTCTCCTGCACACGGAGAGCGTGCTAGCTGCTGAAACGTGAAGAAAGAAGCTGCAGAACACTGGCACTGAGCGTGCAGCTTTCCAGCGGAGAGAAAAAGCTACTTGAACACTCTGCAAGCCTTTCCACTCCCAAAAACATGCACATGGAAGGAGCTGCTGCAAAAGCGATGCTGTGCTCGCTGCTGCTCCTCCTGAAGCTCTGGCTGCTAAATCTGAGGCTTTCCTTCCAATTTCAAGCTGCAAAGCACTTGCTGAATTGCAGGGAAAGTCCGGGAGGCATTTGCTGTGCTGGCACACTTTCTCCTTCCTAGACAGAGTGGAAAAGCTTTTCCCTGCCGTGTAGGCGACAAGAGACGCATTAGACGGGCATCCGGAGCTGTCCGAAGGTAAGCGCCTGTTGCCGGCCTCTTTCGGCACAAGCCCCCGCTCCGGAGCGCACCGCGGCCGGCCGGAGGCTCTCTGCCGGCGAAGGTGCCGCTTCTCCGGCAAGGAAGCCTCAGCCGCTTCTCCTGCACACGGAGAGCGTGCTAGCTGCTGAAACGTGAAGAAAGAAGCTGCAGAACACTGGCACTGAGCGTGCAGCTTTCCAGCGGAGAGAAAAAGCTACTTGAACACTCTGCAAGCCTTTCCACTCCCAAAAACATGCACATGGAAGGAGCTGCTGCAAAAGCGATGCTGTGCTCGCTGCTGCTCCTCCTGAAGCTCTGGCTGCTAAATCTGAGGCTTTCCTTCCAATTTCAAGCTGCAAAGCACTTGCTGAATTGCAGGGAAAGTCCGGGAGGCATTTGCTGTGCTGGCACACTTTCTCCTTCCTAGACAGAGTGGAAAAGCTTTTCCCTGCCGTGTAGGCGACAAGAGACGCATTAGACGGGCATCCGGAGCTGTCCGAAGGTAAGCGCCTGTTCCCGGCCTCTTTCGGCACAAGCCCCCGCTCCGGAGCGCACCGCGTCCGGCCGGAGGCTCTCTGCCGGCGAAGGTGCCGCTTCTCCGGCAAGGAAGCCTCAGCCGCTTCTCCTGCACACGGAGAGCGTGCTAGCTGCTGAAACGTGAAGAAAGAAGCT